>NC_028353.1:2120461-2294077 GCF_000741045.1 Vigna radiata var. radiata | reverse complement strand
GNAANGNANTTTTTTTTGGTCCTTGAAATATTCTCCTAATGTGCTAAAATTTCTCATGTTATGTTATTTTAGATAATGGCAATGTCTCTCTTTTAAGGACTCTGCTATTTTTACTGTCACTTGCTAGCTGCAATGGGATGTTATGTTTCATTATGATTTCTCATGGATTTGATCACTTCCTTCTATATATACAGGATCAGGCTTCTGATGTTGATGTGCTTCTTGCCGATGCGGATGGAATCTTCCATTCAATCAAGGTCTGTTTTACTTTTTAGTGTCTTTGGTATTGAGTAAGGTGGGAACTTATTTTGTTTCTTCATAGCTACCATTCTGGTCTCATATAGCACGGTGATAGGATTTCCCTTGTTTTATTTGTTTCGTTTCACAACTTATGTTTTTGTTGCTGCAATTGCAATTTAGACGGTCATGATGTGTAGTGTTATATAATGCATTATTGTCAGGCTCTGAGCCAAAGTGATGGAAGATGGCGCTATAGTTCTGATAATCCAGAGTCCAGTACCTTTGCCGCTGGTAATGATTTATTGGAAATAGGATGATATTTTATGTTTTCTGGGATCTGCATTGAAACTAGCATTATGGAATTCTTGGAAATATTGCTGGTTATCTATAATGACAACTGAAGCTATTGTTATATTTTACAGGGTTAGCACTTGAAGCACTGGCTGGAGTGATCTCATTAGCATCTTCTGAAATTGATCTGTCTAGGGTAAAATCTGTCTTAAATTGGTTGCTTTACCTGCTTCAGCATTCTTCACATTTTAAGCTTTGAAGCTTACTTAGTTGAAAATATTCATATTGTTTTTAAATTCTAAAATTAGTGTGGATGAACGTATATGCATTGTGCCAAATAAAATTTATGCTGGGAAAGTTTCATCAGATCATTTGTAAACTAAATTACTAAAAGTTTAACACCAGCAGGGTGCTGATAAATGAAAATGAATTTAAATGGTGAACAAAGTGATAACAACCTATTAAAATACTTGAAGTTTAGCCTTTTTTTGAGATGTATTGTGAATCTAAGGTTAAACTTATAAGTGTTGCATTTTTTTAGACATTTTACCTGTTTAGATTATATTTTACTTACCTTTTTTGTTTATGGTGCATCTTGCGACCTTATTTTATCACGGGCATCCTGGCATTCTATTGATATCTTATGTTATTCCTATTTTGTCAGGTGAATACAGTGAAAAATGATATATTGAAGCTTTTTGACAGCATTGAGAAATATGGTATGTGTACCTCTGATCTTAACCTCGTTCAAATTTCAACATGAGGCTTAATATTCACTTATGAAATTTGATTGCCCTAGAGTGGATGTATGTAGCAGCCATAGCTTTACCTTTAAAAGATTTTGTTCTTTGATAGATGGTAGATAGATACTATGTATCTCCCAATGTCATTGCATGCTATGCTACGGTGCAACTTTCTTTTGGTTGAATTCTTTTTTTCTCTTTTGTAAACTAAACTATAAAGTTTTAACAGCACTGAGTTCTGTTTGTTTCTATACATATTTTCTAATAGACTCATCGAGTTGACTGCCACTGTTAGTAATTAATAATTATACCATTGATCAATTTTTGTTCCATTTTACAAACTAAATGACTTAAAGATAGAAGATACACCTCTTCAACATACTTGAGTCTTGAAGGCCTGTTTTTGGAAGCAGTATGTCTCTTAGGGTTGAGGATATGGATAGCAGTTCTATGTTTGCTTTAGTGTGTAACAGTCCTACTTGGTGCCACTTAACATAATTAATAAAATCTGCTGGAAGACAAACTTATGCCTTGTCCTCCCTAATTAGATATTCCTGCAAATTTCCTTTAAGTGCTTCTTTGGCATTTGGATCAGAGCACTGAATTAGAATTTGGTATGAGAGTCATAATTCCTTGGAGGTGCAAAATAACCAGTGGAAGATCTTTCCATTTCTTAGTCAGTACCTTAAAAATCCTCACTACGTCTAGGAATTTAAATGTCCTGGACCCAAAAACAAAATGTGTTCCTCACACTTCTTTTTCATTGTTATACGATATTGTTATGCTAATGACATTAGGGTCATTCTGAAACACAAATCAGATCTAGATTTTAACAAAGTAGATGTGAATGTAAGATCTATTTATTAGGTTCATCATTATATTATAAGAAATTATAAGCGTAGAGAACCATTTTTTATTTTAAATTTTAAACTGTTATCTATTTTATAATATTATTAAATTTTAAATGTCTGATTATTATATATTAATTAATTTCTTAATGTCAGATTTATATTATTTTATTTAAATTCTAGATTTTACATTCAAATAATACATTTGGATTTCAAATTATTTACCTTAACTCTTTGTGCAATCCAAATAGTACATTTATGATTCTGAACTGATTTCAATTCTTACATAATTTTAATTGAAATTCAAATTCCTAGTAATTTTGATTTAACGAAGTAGACCCTAATTGTTCATTACTGCATTAAATGGTTAAGCTGTTCCTTATGCTACATTCCTCATCCTTCTGATCTAAGATAAAAATATTATCTCTTTTCAGATGACGGAACCTTCTACTTTGATGAGAAATTTGTTGGTGGACGTGAGCATCAGGGTTCTCTTTCCACAACTTCATCTGTTGTTCGAGGGGTTACAACATTTGCTTCTGTAATTTCTGGAAAAGTAAATGTATGTGGAGTGTATGGGCTACATTTTAATTTTTTATCCTGTTAGAATTTTCTGTTAATGTTATGGTTTTGCATTTCCAGCTTCCAGGGGATAAAGTTTTGGGTTTAGCAAAATTTTTCCTGGGTATTGGAATCCCAGGTGATGCCAAGGACTTCTTCAATCAAGTTGAATCATTGGCTCTTCTAGAGAACAACAGGCAAGCGCATTTCTAAAAACAATCTATTATTAGAAATACACCTTTATAGTGATATCTCTCTTTTATTTTTTTCTTTCTCATACATTGACCTATTCATGTTATTCAGTAACATTATGTACCTCGGATTTCTTCTTGTGGTGTAGGGTTTCCATCCCATTGGTATTGTCACTTCCTGAAACAGTTTATTCATTATCCAAAAAAGATCAGCTCAAGGTATTCCATGAAGTTAGCATCTTTACAGTCTTATTTTCGAGAGTTTTGTAATTGATAGATCTTAGGAATTGGGAAATAATTATTGTGATATAGAATTTAGATGCCAAAGAGAAAGAAATAGCATTCTCATTCCCACCTATATTCTATATCTGACTGGTTGATGGTATGCACTCTTGCTTTCTGAACATGTTACAAAGTTTGTACATTCTTTTTTAACATAGAAGAGCAGAGAATATTCCGCAACTCTTTGACTTTTTATCTAATTTTGGCCTGAACCATCCTTCAAGGATACATTCTTCACACCACCTTTCAAAATCCAGTAATGTCAAAACAATTACTGATACAGCTCTCAGTTTAGATTAGGTTTCCTTTGATGCTATTTGTTATTATGTGTCCTTTCATTTCCAATATTACTTTTTTTAAAATTTCTTAATGTTATGCTCTCCTTTGTCCCATTCTCTTTTATTCTGTCCTGAAGCTTATTAAGTTCTTCTATTTGCACTTGTCTCCATTTATTCCATTCGTCTACATGAAGTACTACTACATTAACATCTCATGCTTGGTTGGCCGTGTTAAGTACATATCAACCCTTTTATAACTGTGCAGTTTTTCTAGTTCTCATTCTTACTCCTGTTAAACCATGATAAATTTCTATTTCAAAATTTATTAGGTTAGGGTGAATACAGTACTTGGTTCAGCTGCACCACCTTTAACAGTTAAGATTGTCCGAGCTTTCCGCTCTGATGCTAAAGATTCAGCTATTTTTGAGAGCAAGGTGAGTTATGATTCTCAATAGTTCTGATAAATATAGATGTTATTCCCTGCCCCCCCCCCCCCCCCCAGTGTTGGAATTCTTGCATATCTCTGGTGTGTTTTACTTTCTGTTGTTTGAAGTACTGCTGATGTTGGATCACACAGGAGCTCCAATATGATGAAAGTAATGGAATTCATGTCTTGGAAGTTTTCCCAGACCATGTGGATGTGGGAACTTACGTGTTTGTTTTTGAGGTACCTGCTTGTCAAGTTTAGTGAAATATATTTCCTTGAAGTTGCATCAAGGTGTATTTGTAAGTTGTATTAGCCTGTCAACTATTTCAAGCCCGTTTTGTAGATTGTACTTCACGATTCTGCTGGTGAAAATGTTTTTGCTACTGGAGGTCAAATTCATGTACCAATATATGTCACTGGCATTATCAAAGTCAGCAATGCAGAAATTGCAGTTGTTGACAGTGATCTTGGAAGTGTTGAAACCCAGAAAAAGTATGTTTTTGTTTCTGATTTAAGAAGTTTTCTGCAGTTATATTCGGAGTCTGTTTGCTTTATTACTGATTACGTACCTAACAGTCAAATACCTGTTATTTTATATTGTGTTTGATGTATGAACTTAGTACATGCGCATTTAAATCTTAAGGTATATATTTACCTGTTATTAACTTTTTTCCATGTTTTTATTTTTTCAATTTCAATTGTCATATTGTTATCCAGGCTAGATTTGGATGGAAATGTTGTTGTTGAACTCTCAGCTAACCACTTGCAAAAGTTGCGCTTTTCTTTCCAATTGACAACACCTCATGGTCATGCTTTTAAGCCTCATCAGGTCTGTAGTAGTTGTCTTAGATCTTCTAGATGAATGCCATTTCATTGTTCTGTTTATTGAGGAATTATTTTTCTGCAGGCACTTTTGAAGTTGAAGCATGAGACAAAACATGAACACGTCTTTGTGGTTGGAAATACTGGCAAGAAGTTTGAGATCGTTCTTGTAAGTATCACTATTACATATTTCATTATCTGATTTCAAATGCTCTTCTTTAGGGCATAATTTGCCAAGGTCCGATAAATATTTTTAGTTAATGGCAGCATATAATTTTCAACATTAGAAATCGCATGCTGCTTCTGATAAACTGTACCTTTAACTACTTGAAAGCGAGTGGTTATTTATCTGTTATCGAGAAACTATGCCCAATATTTGACCTATTGTAACTGCTTTAGAGCTGAACTGGGATTGAGAAGCTTGTAATTTTGTTAGAGATGTAATTGTCATTTTGAAATTACGTGCAATATGTGATTTCTGTAATTGTCATTTCATTATAGATGTTATTATTTTGCTCATGTTCTTGTAATTTTGGCTCTTAGGATTTTCTTGGTTTGGTGGAAAAGTTTTATTATCTCTCGGGCAGATATGACATTGAACTGACCGTTGGAGATGCTGTTATGGTATATTGCAATATTTGGTTTGCTTAATTTACCCTTACTCCATGATACATGATATAATAAGCAATCTAACAAAAAAATTGTGGTTTCAGGAGAACTCTTTCTTGCGACCTCTTGGTCACGTTGATTTAGAACTTCCAGAAACTCCTGAGAAGGCAGTGCGTCTTCCTCCCCTCCCTGTTGATCCTTACTCAAGATATGGTCCCAAAGCTGAGATAGCCCACATATTCAGGGCTCCTGAAAAACGACCACCCCAGAACCTCTCTCTTACTTTCTTGAGTTTGACTCTTCTTCCATTTATTGGCTTTTTAGTTGGGGTAAGTCTTGTGAATAATCCTCCCTTGAAACTGGCACACGTTTGTTGATGCCTGAGAAAAGGCAGTTCAGATAATGTGACAAATAATGCGGTAAAGTTATCTAGAAATGATAACTTGTTTTTACTATTAATTTACTTTTGTGACTGTTCTTTATTAGTTAACTAACATTTGGATGAATTTTGTATACAAAACTGAATTATATGTTCTCATAAACCAACCATTCACACATGAATGGTTTTTCCTATCATATTTCTAAAAATATGATATTTATTTTGGAACTTTTGGGATGAAAACTGAAGACTGAAAATGGCTTTTCTTTTTTCTTTATAGAAGAAACATGCCTATTTTTCTCCTTATAATTTCGGACATAAAACCTCATTTGTGGTGGATTTGAAGTGAATAACCTACTACTGCGTTAGATTGTTTGTTTCTCTAATCACCTTTCAAATTTGTCACTGGCTCCCATGTTAAAAATATGGTTTAAAAGGAGAGCAATAGGTCTTATTTGCTTAGGACACCAAAGACTATATTTTAAATGTTGAGCATTTTTTATCGCAAACCCATCTTCTGAAAGATAGTGTTGGTAAAGGTTCAACATTTTATGTTTTAAAGACTGCTTTAACTAACAAGATATCTACGACTATTTGCAAGTTGAGCCTCTGGTCTGATGCCTTTTGGTCGCTATTGCTAAATGTTCAAGTTGTATTATATCTTTTCAGTTTAAAAGGCTTCAATTTTATGTGTAAACATATAGGTATATATTTCCGTCACTTATGCTTAAGAGTGTGTGGGATAGACAGTTTTTGTATAGATGACCCTTTGGCATCCTGCAACGTTGTTGCAACTATCGAGTTATTTGTATTGGTTTACCTATCCTATCTTCCTCTTATGATTTGGTTTATCTTCCTTCTGTGAATTAACATTTTTCTCATTTACGTCATTTACAGCTGTTACGCTTGGGGGTGAACTTTAAAAATTTTCCATCTTCAGCAGCACCTGCCACATACGCTATCCTATTCCATCTCGGCATTGCTGCAGTTCTATTGCTCTATGTACTTTTCTGGTTGAAGGTATTCTTACTTATATTCTATTCAACATGTTTCTGTCAATTGTTTTTGTGGGGATATTTATTTCTCCATTTAAAGTATGGTGATCTTAATAAATGAGAAGCAGTCTCCTGTAAATTCTAATATTAAACAAAAAGCTTAGCTAGCAGAGCTGGTATGAGTGATCCACATTGGTTTTTGGTGGAACAATTTTCATCCTCTCTTCTGGCGGGGCTGTATTGTCACAGTTTATTTCACCATTTTTGTATATGAAATGCTTGTCTGCTGATTTTCCTTTGTTCAAACGCAGCTGGACTTGTTTACTACACTCAAAACTGTAGGACTTTTGGGTGTTTTTCTTATGTTCGTGGGACACAGAATTCTCTCCCATCTCGCTTCAACTTCATCCAAGTTGAAGTCTGCATGAGTAAAAGGAAGGTTGTCTATTTATAAAGACATGATATGGTAATTTGTGTTTTTCCTTGAAAATATGGTACTAATCCAATTTTGTAGGACTTTGTTGTACTAGTTCGTAACAAATTTAGAGCTCAATGATATCAAAAGAGAAATTTTTTTTATCTTGATCTTGCCTTATCCTAATGAAAGTCTTCGACTCCGCTCATGTTCTTGCATATACCTCTCCCAGACATTATGGTCGATAATTTTTTTACCCCCAAAAAACACCATATGCTATCATCGTCCATATCTGAATCTCTCTGCCTACCTCTTCGGCTTCAAATAATTGCGTTTTATAGATACATGTTTATGATTTCGTGTCGACTCATAGTTTTGAGGATTATCGTTTACTGTCTACAAGTTTCAGCCAATTGTAAGGATGGACAATTTCTGGAAGTGGGTATAGATCTGGCTTAGATCCCTTTATGAAGATGGGGTTGGATCGTGCAAATGCTATGAAGTGATTTGTTTTAAGATGCCTTTTCGGGTTCATTTACGTTGGCAATGATATGAAAGTCCATCCAGCGTAGCTCAAGTAGCACAGCCAGCAGGATATGCATCCATGGTAAAGAATGCATGCATCTCAAATTCCCTTTCCTCTCCCCATAAGACCGGAAAAAATGTTAGCCACGAAGAGTGTTGACTTTTAAGTATTACACACTAAATCCTAGTTGAAAAGGTTCACGATTGACAAATATTTTTGGGAGACTAAATTATGCGATTTTGTTTAGTTTCTGAGATTAAACACAACCACAATGAGAATATGAACTTGAAAGAGCTACCTCATCAAAATCTGTAATTTCGATTAAGCTTAGATAATAGAAACGAGCAAACTAAAACTTTACTAAGTCGAATGCAAATTTCGATAAGCTTATTTATGTTTCTTTTCCCTATTAAATGAAAATGAGAATTAAATGGTAAATTTCTGAACTCAAGCGAAAATTGTGGCAGGTACTAACTTTACCCCATTGCAGCCCAGAACAAAGCATCAGAAAAGTGATTAGAAATGGCAGAAGTTCTGAACTTCTCATTAAATTGCTCCAGATAGTGATTACTTGATCAACTGCCGCATGCTTTTCCATTTAGGATTTAACGTTCTCAAGTATACCTACGTAATTTTGATAATTCTTTTCATTATTTTTCTTAATAAAAAGCAAAGGGAAGCTCATGGATCGAAAGTTCCAAACCACCATTATGGTAATGTTACATACATAATGGTCTGAACTCACCAAAGCAAGAAAGAGTTAATGAATAACAGTAGTCATTCTTTTCTCGGTCATAATCATATGTGTTTTTCAAGTCATGGAATTTGCTTAGGCTGTTGGGACAATTAAGGAGCAGAGTCTAAAAAACAGTAAATCCTCACCGACCATAAAAGTATCCAATTTAAGCATACCCCTTTTCAAGCAGTTAGGTTAACAACCAAGGGGCCAACGTGATCCCAAAACATACGAAGTGTAGAAAAAAAAAACTACAATATCTAGTACAGTAATATGTAAAAATTAATTGAAAAATCGGGATGTAAACGCTGAAGCGTCCAAAATTTAATAAATAAATGCAAATAAAAAGATATGATGATTTGAGTGAGCTTTGACTGCGACTTACGTCTACAGTGAAGAGAGCTACACTGAAAACTCAGGCCTCAGTAATAAGGCTACAGAAATTAATGTGAACTTTTACAGTGAATATTATGACACTATTCTGAAACCTGGATACTATCACTTGTGAGCCACATCTTCTTTTGAATTATAACCACTGCATGATCATCATCTTCATCATCATTCTCATCTTTACCTTGATCTATGTCATAAATTGTCAGAACATCCCAGTGTAATGCAGGCAAGTATTTCCTCACATACTCCACCACTGACCGCTTATCATAGACAATGATGAAGCCCTTTGGCCTCAGAATTCTATCCATCTCAATCAACAAGTCCTCTGGACTGCATTCTTTCTTAATAATATCAGAAAATACAGTCCATGCATGAAGAAGATCATAAGTTCGAGGGTAGGTTGAAAAAGCTTCACACCTGTTCCATTCATAAAATATATAAATAGCCACAACATGGTTGATACCAGGTTTTCATATTTGAACAAATTATCAGATTTTATCAGATCATGCTGAGTCAACATTTCAATAACTTAAATAATGTTGTTAACATAATATATATAAATAAGAACAAAACTCACTTTAGAAATTGTGAAGATAATATTACGAGTTAAAATCTATTTTAACAAAATTCATTCTTGATTGAATCTAGTTAACTACCAACTATCAAACAATTATCAAACTACCAATTATGTCTAGTTTCATGATAAAAAATATATGTTTATTATTATGATTCACGGTAACCATTCATTATTTCATGAAACAAGAACTGTAAATTAATTTATCTAACATTAGATGTAAAATTCGGTATAACTTAAAAAAAAAATATAAATATTTATTTTGAGATTAATTTTATATTTAAGTGACATAATATTTCAAAAATATCATTAAAAATAACAAATATTAATTTATAAAAATATCTTTGTACTAAATATCTAAATGGTTTTTATAATATATAAATTTTATCATTTTGGTTCCTATATCTTAAACTTTTACTATTTTAATTCCTAATATCTAAGATCTATTCTTTAAGTGATGATGTATTATATAAAATGTCATGTCCTGATAATAAGTGATGCCACATGGTTTCATGTTGTCATGTGTCTTCAAGACATTACTCATGCGTGTCACATCATCATTTATGCAGGAGACGATCAAAATAGTAAAATTTGAAATTATAAGAACCAAAATGAAAAAAATAAAAAGGTATCGGAACCAACACGATAAAATTGGTACCAATAACATATTTAAGTCAATCTAAAATTTAGATAAATAGATTATAATTAAAAAGTATTTCAATCTTAAACAAATTTATAAAATAAAAAATATAAAAACATCTAATTTAAAATTTTTAACTATCATCCAATTACAAATCATCAAATATGATTAGTTTGTTAAATTATAAGATATCTACCTTGAAAAGTCATTAATTATTGAACTCTAATAAAAAAAACAACTAATATAAGTTCTTCTTGTTGCTTAGAATGTGAACAATTTAATGTTTTGATTGGTTCTTGCATTTTATGTTCATTTATCCAAAGGAGAGAGTAAGTAGTAAAATGAAACAAAAATTTGAATAAGGTTTGCCATAAATTGAGCTTGTTAAAATAATTGTTTGATGAAAGAAACGAGCCATACCAGTTGTGAACTGCTCCTATCAATCCTCTGTCATATATTATGGCGAGAGATTTTGGTTCATTTTGTGGCACCACATTCATAACCCAAACATCTTTGTCCTTCAAAGCTGCTGCGAATGAACCTATATTTGCCCTCATATCCATCACATTCCTTATTGTGCCTGCTTTAATCTTACTGCCTAGCTTGCTCCAGTAATTATCAACTCTTTCTTGCCAAACTTCCTGCACAAAGTTAGATCTCTCTTGTAAAACTAGCCAACATTCGTTTGTTTGTTTGTTCATGTCAATTTCCATTGCAAGATCATCATGATCATCTTAGAACTGGAGAAGAAGATCATAGAATAACTATGTATCTCGTAGAAAGTCTCAATAAAGTCAATTTACAGTATCTAAAACAGGTGTAAACTACATCTTATAAACAGGTCCTTTACAGTATCTAAAACAGGTGTAAACTTCATCTTATAAACAGGTCCTATAAAATTGAGTTAGGCTTAAAATCAATATCTTAACACAAATTCAACAAATATAAAGAATTGTTCATAAGGTGTCATCTTTAGATGGTCTTCCAATAGATAATGAATAAGGCACCAATTACAGAAGGAAATTTTAGGGGGCAAACTGATGCCTAGGCAACAGACGGGTATAATATGAACTTGTTCGTGGTAAAATACAGTCTAGTAACGCATGTGATCTCAGTTATCTATTACTATGAGTTTATTAATGCCAGGGTTTTAAGCACCCTCTCCCTTGTTCTTGTATTTTCTTTCATATTTTTCTTCTTCTGTTACAGCTAGTCGAAGCCTCATGTTGATAATTCTTTCTGATCAATGAAAGAATTATATTGGAGATATTAAAATGGTGATCAAGATAGAGTTTAAATTACCAGGTCCTTCTCAAACATTTTAGTAGAATAGTGAATTTCTGCCAGACGAGGAGGTGGAGTAGTCAATCGAGCTGGCCAAGGAGCCAAACCGCTTCCTTTTGCTTTGTGCATTTCTGCATACAACACCAGAATATACTGTTATTGCATACAAGAGTTATTAACTACTAAAGCCATTGCTAGTGAAACATGCAAAAACGATCAAGTATTATCATATATACCATATCCAGAGAGACATGAACCTATCTATAATGGCAATAACAAAAGCAATTTCATAAAGTGAACTATTCAACAGCTACATAACCATGAGGACATTATTTCGCTGCATAATCATATTTTTGAATGATTAAGAAATGAACTTGAATTCTAACTCAATCTTACAAAATCAGTTTGTAAAATGAGGTTTGCACTCACTTATTTATTATAAATTAGTCTTATTATCTCTAGTCGATCCGAAACTTCCAATAAGAACAACTAATGATGTGAGAACATTTTCTTCCGCATATATCATGATATTGTAAGACATAGGAAATATGACTCACGATCAGAATAGCGTGAAATACAAGCTTTCATTTTAACTCCGGAAACAGCATCAGGATCATCATCAGATCTGCATAGTGGAGGCAAAGTACCAGGCATTCTCTTTAAGTAGCAACTATTTGTTAGAGGCTTAACCCAAATAACAGTCTGATTCCTCTTAGCAGCAATTTTCCAGCACATCCTCTCCACAAGAGCACTCATTTCTCTCCATATTCTCCTATCTTCCTCATCCTGTGCATAGGCTTCAGGAGATGAATATGCAAAATAACCTCCTGGCCTCAATAACCTATCCAGCTCAAGGAGAAGGATACCATCTCTCTGAAGCCAATCAATTCTACAGCGAGAACAATGAGCAAATTCAAAAGATCTACTTGGGTAAGGGAGCCTCAGGGTCCCTAAGACACCAAGATATGCTGGAATTCCCCTCTCTAAGGCAAACTGAATTTGATTCTGATGGACATCGTTTGGAGCCAATGACATTGCTATCACATCAGAAGAAAGAAGATATCCTCCAAAGCTAGCAACTCCACACCCAACATCAAGAACAGACCTCACTCTTCCCTCATTGTTTATATTATTGTTTGGAAAATTAAGCATCTGTGACAAAATTGTAAATGGATTAAAATACTCTCAATTAAGACAAATTTTGACAGAAAATTAACAGATCTTGAACAATTGAAGCATTACATTGGTAATTGAAGCTTACATTAGCAATTGAAGCAATGTATTTATCAGCACCATAATGGAAGTGGGTTCCTCCACCAGGAAAAACTATTTTTTCACCTTTCACAACCATCCAATTCTGGTCAGATTTTTCAGTTGCAAGATGGGTATGAGGTATGTTTGCCTTCCACACCTGGTCTCTGCTTTTGGGCCAGCTGATTGGAATCTATTATCAAGAACAACATGAGAAACTAAAAACTTAAGCAAAGAATATTTCAAAACACTGAACTTTCATAGTTCAATCTAACGTAAGCAATCCCTGGAGAGTAAAAACGTCACCTTGTACCCTGGAGGAGGAGGAATCAAACAGTTATAACGCCTCTCAGGTATTGGGCAGTGTCTTTCATAGTGCTCCATCACAGCTAGATCAAGCTTCAATCTTGTTTGGTATATGAGGTTTCTGTCCAGACAAGGAATAAGCTCTGATAGACGATCGTCACAGACCTTAAAAAGGTAAATACGAGTAAAAAAAAAGTTGAAGGTGCCATAGTAGTAGAAACTCAAATTCTGGGGTAGAAACTCAAACGTTATACTTATTCAGTTCAAAATCTTAAATTAACTCACTGGAATGGTCTTTGGTATAGCACTGTCCTCTCCTCCAATAAGTGTGGAGGAAGATTCGCTCACATCTCTGTCTCCTTTCAAACCAAATTGTCTCAAAGATTTATCCCCATACTCAACAATAGATGAATCGCCACTCTGAGAATAAAAGTAGAAGAAAACACCAACAATCACAAAAAACAACACAGCCACGACCAAATTTTTTCTTGAGTTTACATCTGCTCTTCCTCTTGCCATGCTTGCCACTGCGAAAAAAAATTACATTTTTCAATACAACTTCAACTGCCACACCACGCATCAAAGATCAAAACCCAACAAGGCAAACCTCAAAAACTCATAGAAAGCACTTACTTATTCAAAGTTCACTCACTCACGCCCGTGAGGAACTTATGTGACTGAGAAGTTAGAACCGCAAAACAAGAACTGCAGAGACAGTTGAAAGGTTGAGAAAAAAAAATATCACAGAAACTAAACAGCCCAAAGGAATAAGCATGTCTGAAACATGATTTACTCTCTGTGGGACCTGCAGCACATCCGCCATGAAAGAAACATCACCGTTGAACCAAATTCACATTAATAATTTAAGAAAGAAAAATCAGGTTTTGACAGACAGATGGTAAAAATGAAAGCTACAGCAAAATCGGATCTATCTAATAATATGCCAAAAAGTGAGAGAAGCTTAAAAAAAGCACATGGAAGTGGTAGAAACAATAGGGCAAGTGGGAAAAACATTAAAGAAGAGATGATGAAAGAGAATCACCGACAGGTGCCCCTTGCCAGCTAGCTGTTGACGTCAGTGTAGGGATTCCCAAAATGGGAGGGAAGAAATTGGAGGAGCCAACGGAAAGCGACTTAAACCACTCCACCCTTCTTAGTTAACATTACTTTTATCTATTTTCACATTATGCTGTCTGAGATTCACATGTTTTCTGGATGGATCTTCATTGATGTTTATGCATTATGTAATCTGCATATTTTATATTTACCTCATAATGCCAAAAGCTCATTGCTTTGCAGCACAACAATCTCTCTCTGTGCAGTCAAAGTAATGCATTAAAGGTTCATTGGATCACCAAATACATTCATAAACTGAACTGTTATCTGACTGAGAGAAGCATAAAGTATCCATAAAACTTATAAAAAGATAAACTTTAACAACAAAATGAAAAATTGAAAACAGTACAATTAAATTTGTACAAATTGGATGAAAAAAATACAAAAAAAAAACTAAGTGCATGTTCTTATGATTATCTTTTAAAAGGACAACAGAATGTCTCCCTCTCTTAAAGTTGGTCCATCATGCCTATTTGTGTCTGGTGAAGTTGAACAACGTGCAATTGTTCTGGTTGGGAATATTTTTCAGCAAACAGTTTTCTTTGCTACAATGAATGTTCCAGGACTGAAGTTCATTCTTTCTCCAAACTGTAACTTTGACCATTCTTTTGTTTTTTATTCGAGAATGTGGTGTTTTTTTTTTTTTTTGTTTTTTTTTTTACTTTCTGTAATCTTGGTTCTCAATTTAAACAACTTACCATTTTTTTAATTATATTTGTATTAACTTTTTAACTGGATCAGAATAGAAGAGATAATTTATATATCCAAAAAATTGAAAAGTAGTTTAAAATTACATATTGTAAAATCTGGTGTCAGGGTAAGAGTTCTTTTATTATGAAATAAAATATTCAATTTTTTTTTATAGATTTTTCGTTACTGTGTTTTCAGCCTTGTATAGCGTCCTGGCAGTGTCGGTTTGCATTCCATACATAGCTTTCTTTCTACACCCCCCCGTAAGATTTTTATTTTCTATTTCAACCTTTTTAGATTATACAATTTAGAAAATATTTTTTAATTTTCAGATTTTAAAATTTAAAAGTTTTTTCTTTAGAAAAAATGCTTTTGAATTATATGATTTGATAAATAAAAAATTACTTTTAAATTATGTAATTTGAAAGCCAAATGATTTTCAAATTGTATAATCTGATAACCATTTTAAAAAAAACTTTAAAAGTTATTTTTATTTTTGAATTATATAATTTAAAAGTCATATTTATCTTCTAGACTGGACAACTGTACAATCCACAAATAAATAAAGAGTAACTTTTAGATTCTGCGATCCGAAGAGCAAAATGGGAAAAATAATTATAAAGGTGCAGAAAGAAAGTTATAGATGTGCAGGAAGAAACTTTCTAGTGTCTCCTGTCACTTTTTTTTTTTTGTGGACGTAGTTTCCACTTTAATCGTTATTTTGGGTTCAATACAAACTACTTTTATTCACACCCCGTTTTTATCTTCCTACCGCACTTTTGTTGTCTTCAAATTACTTTTTGTTATCTTTCATTATTTTGTCTATATAAGTTTTCATACTCACTATGCTTCTTGATGGACAAATTTTGTGTTTGTTATTGGATTTAGTATCGCCAATATAACAAAAACTATTTTTTTGTTAATTGAAAATAACCGAAATTAATTTCTGTTGTGATATTTTTATTTAAAAAACAAAAGGTTGAGAGGGTAGGAGTGGGTTATCATGGGCCTTTGGACTGCCTCGCTCAAGGGCCCATTAGTGATATGTATAAAGAAATGAATAATTATTTGTGTTTAATGTCTTGTTATGAATGATTGGTTCTTACGTAAAAGAAGAGAAGAAAAAAGTAACTAAGGAGAGTATGTTATTTAAAAGTGTTGCTGAATGCATAACAACACGCCATAGAAAGTAAAACAACATATCTTCATCTTCAAGAACAAGTTCCACCTCTTCTACTTTCGCTTTCAAACCATCTCTCTCACTATCAATAACTTTAAAACACACTTATCACCTATAAATTATTTTTAATCACCACTAGTGCAGAATTGGCCTTTAATGTCACTCCTTAGATGTCGGACCACAAAATATCCAACGTAAATTATTGACCGATGACATTTTCATAAATAAGATGACCATATAGACATCTATAAATTTTTAGACATCGGCCCCCTAACCGTCGTCTACGGCCCTGATAAGTAGGTCAAAAGTCATTTTTTTCCGCCATATATATGTTTGTTCCCACCACCCCGACGTCTATACACGATTATAAACGTTGGCCCCCCTTGTAACCGAGCCCCTGCCAACCCCGACGTCTATATGCCTGACAGGGTAGGTAAAAAGTTGACTTGAGACATCTGTTTTGGGAGGAACCGATGTCTATAGACGTCTGTTATGGCGAGAACCGACTTCTAAATACTCAGTCCAAAAATTTAAAAAGTCTCTTTTTTACTCCATTTAGACGTCTGATTCCGCCACTTCGACTTCTAAAGCCATTTAGACGTCAATTGTGGGAGGAACCAACGTCTATAGACATTTGTTATGGAGGGAATCGACTTCTAAATGTCCGCATTAAAACACTGTGAACGCGAGGCAACAGTTACGACACTCAGTGTTAATCATTTTCTTTGCATTTTCTCTCCACGGGCTACGCTTTTCAGGTTCGTTTTCTCAATTTTGCACCGTTTAAAATTAATTTTACTCTGATTACATTACTCTTTGATGAATTATCTTTCATTTGAACCGATTAAAATGCGTTTTCGTTAGGTTTTGGTGCAGCTTTGCTCATGTTCATGGGCGGCGTTCTTGGGCGGTGATTTCTTGCGTTTTGCTCTTCTCAAATTCCCTCCATTACAGAGAATCCATTCTCCATAGAATCCATTCTCTTCAACTAAAATATAAAATTGTAAACTCAAATCGCCATGAGCTAGGAGCAACCCAAGAGGCCTCAAGCAGAGAAAGATCCAATCAAATACGGCGATATTTTAGACATTTGGCCTATAGAATCCGACGTCTATATAGATGTCTGACCTATATAGTCCGACGTCCCATTAACGTCACTCACAATGACGTCAGATCGAGATCTGACGTTAAAAACCCAAAATAACATACGTCTAAATCCCTTTATGCACTCTTAAAAAAATACATAAATAACAATTATTTTACTTTAAAACTTACAATTTTATTCAAATAATTATTATTTAATTCAGAGACTTATTGATTATGTAAAAGTAGTTTATATAGACTATTTTATTATAATTTAAATTTGTGTGTTAGTATAAAACAAGGGTTTTATGTCATCTTTATTACATAGGTCGCTAAAAATTCAATACACTAATTATGTGATAACATTTTTGTAATTTAAAGAATATTTTTCCATCTTGTCTTACTATGGAAACTCTTACATTTTAATTTCGCTTGTTTATTAGTTATCTACAAATTTTATGCTATGAATAATATGTGGATAATTATTAAGTATCTACATAATTTCGTCATTATTTTTGTAATGCAACTTAAAATTTGTAACATAGAAGTTTATTAGTTAATAAATAACCTATAAGCTAGAAAATGATTCGTCAGCTACCATTTAACTTATCGTCAACCAGCAAATTTATCAATTTGTTTTGTTAAATAACTGTTATTGTATTCTTCATTACACTTGCATACGTTTTCAAGTTATTTAATTTGTTGTTTTTTAAATAAACTTGGATTTTACAATCAACATTTATCTGTCCTTTTTTTTTTTGCTGGCTCTAGTTTAAACTTTATAAACTGAACTTAGAAAATGGAGCAAAACATGTGTATAAATATTTCAGTTAATATCTGCACCCAAAATAAGAACATTAAATTAATTTGTGACAACATTCCAAAATTCTAAATAAAGTGTATATTTTTGTAGGAAATTTGTATGAAAATCTGCACGAAATATGATTTTTTTTAGAAGTGATAGATCATACCTTAACCACAATGTATATATTTGAAATTCTGTACCAGCCCTAAATTAACTACTTTTCCTGAGAATGTTCATAACTCTCAAATATAAAAGATAAATTTTCAAGTATATATAATGTCATAATTAAACTTTTTGAGTCATGTAAAAGTCTCCTCACTGTATTAACATGAGATAAAATTCAAAACAATGAATCCCAAAAAAAACTTTAAATCAAAAAATATAATAATATAATTTTATATTAAAATATTGATCATTATTAACAAATTAATAAAGTATTAATAAAGTATTAATAAATTGTGAAATTTTGCCAAACTATATTAAATAAAAGTTGTAGGAAGGTTCTAAAGGTAACGTAACACTGCAAGAGTAAAATTAAGGTGCATACAGAAAACTTTATTTTAGGAAGTCCTTTTAAGTGAAAGTTAAAAAAGTTTCTATTTTCAAAACTTTTTTTTAATAAGGGCTTAATATCGCTTTTCGTCTCTAGTTTGGAAAGTTGTGTTCAAAATGGTCTTACGTTTTTTAAAAGGTAACAAATGATCCCAACTTTTGAAAAAACGGATCAAGTTAATCCTTTTTGTTAATGACGTCAAAAAATTAATGATGCAGACAAAACATACATAACGTGTCAATTTTGAATTTTTTTAAAAAAAAAGATTTGACACATCAACTTCATCTTCCATCTCCGCCAACGGTGAATTTAGGGTTTTTTTTCCTCATGTTTGTTGTGCCACCGTCTCCTTCTTCCTTCCCCACAAAATTAGTGGCAAGCTCCTTCTGGTTTTCGTGCTCAAAATTGGAAGTAAAAATGTCAAAAAGTTCAGGATCACCAATATTCTCCTGCCTGTGATTCACATGATTGCTCTGCTTATCACTACCAACAGTCGTCCCAGAAAAGAGATCATCAACATTTTCTTTGTTCTCACTTGTATGAAATGAAACATCAGTAAATGGATCATCATCATTTTTTATTTCTTGACTAGCCCCGATAAAGCTGCTAAAATCTCCAAATAAATCATCAACCAGAGGAGTGGATGTCAAAGTTGATATATTTTGATCTGTTACACTCTTTAGAGTGTCCTCAGTTTGGTGATAATCATCTGAATCACTCGTGTCTATCAAATTAGGCAGCTCCGCAATAGCAGCATTCTTTGAATCAATTGCAGAGTTGTTTGACTGAACTCCACCTAAAAGACTAAGAACCTGTCCATCAAGGGGCCAAGTGCTGAATTAAATTACATAGGTTACAACTGGTGGGTCTTGTGGGGAGGGAAAAAACCCTAAATTCATGGTAGTTAGAGGTGGAAGACAAAGGTGTTGTGTCAATAATTTTTTTTTAAATTCAAAATTGACACGTAATATTACCCCACTGTGCCACATATGAAACAACTCAATATGTTTTGTCCAAGGTGGTAGCTGCACCGTTAGATTTTTAACGCTGTTAGTAAAAGAGATTAACTTGATCCGTTTTTTCAAAAGTTGGGATCATTTGTTACCTTTTAAGAAAAGTAGGACCATTTTGAACACAACCCCCTAAACTAGGAACCAAAAACGATATTAAGCTTTCAATAAATTAGGATGTAGATTTGTAGGATCAAGAGTAAAGTAGACTTGATCCCTTTAATTAATTTTTAGAGATAATATTATTTATGCACACATATAAAATTATATATTTTATTAGATAGTATAATATATTATAATTTTATTATATTTAAATTAATATTTTTATATCATACTTATAACTATATTATTAAATAATATATATAATATATAGCTTAATATAATTTAATTATAACATTTAATACAATATTACATTATAAATGATAAAGTCGTAAACACAAAAAAAATCATAAATCTAGTCTAAATGTAAAATTATTGAATTACAATAAAATTCATTATTTTTTTTATAATTATTAAATATTATATATATATATATATTATAAAAGAGAAATAAATAATTGGTAGAATTTAAGTATAAATTGAAATCAAACATTAGAAAAAAGAAAAATATAAACAACATATAATAAAAAAATTAATCCATAAACTTATTATTTATAAATTCATTATTTTAAACTTTCAAATTGAAATGTCTTATTTAATTATGATTCACATATATAGATGATTTTTTTGCATAACAAATTTAATGACAATCTTATATACTTTAAAATTATGTTTAATTAGTTAAGAAAAATTAAATATGTTCAGTCTGTCAAAGATTTCAAAATCCTATTTTGATGTATAATTTTTCTATACAAGCAAGTAACCAAGTTTATTGAAACCTCTTACAAAGTGTGATATTTTGGTCTCGTGAAAGTTTTTTAGTGGAAAACTTTTTGATCCGTAGGCTTTTTTCATCTCAATCCATGTGGATAAGAATCATGTGAGAGGGACCAAATAAATATGTCTATATATAATGACATCTTTTTCATGACAAAGGAGCAAAAACATTAGTTCTTTTCATACGTATGGCAAGGTTAATGTTAGGTAAATACTGTAGCTAAAAGATATAGAGATTGAACATTTAACTTTTATATTTGTCTTTCTTTTATTTTGAAAGTTATATTTATAATGGATTATTTTTCTTAGAGTTATAATACTTTTTCGGATTAGGACACACATGTAATTTATAGTTTTTTTAATTTTCTCTGTTAATTTTATTAATTATTATCTTATTATTTTTAGTCCTTATTATTAAAATTAGGATGTTATAATATGTTAAGATTTGTTTTAAAATTAACATTTCATTATTTTTAGTCATATTTATCAAAATTAGGGTGTTACAATATGTTAAGATTTGTTTTAAAATTAACATTTCATTATTTTTAGTCATATTTATCAAAATTAGGGTGTTACAATATGTTAAGATTTGTTTTAAAATTAATATTTCATTATTTTTATTTGATTTCAAAAGATTTTTAGTAATTTTTCATATCATATATAATGTATTGAATGTTATGTTTTTTCATGGTCATAAGATATTTTTTAAGTTAGACAAAAGACTAAGGTTGTGTTCACTTTTACAAATGTAATGTAGACGTGAATGAACAAACGAGTGTCACTCTCATTTTGTTTTTTTGACCGTTGTTTATTTGTCACAGTAGATTTGAGGGAGAGACCAAAATTTTCATCCTCGCTTGGTCGGCCATATTAGAAGGGAAAAACACTAAATTTACTTAATTAACCTTTGCTTTTCCTTGATCTTTTGAGTATGCCACTTTATTGTGCATTGTCGATGCTTATGCATGCAACATGGAAAGAGCGAGGGAGTTTGAAGAGTGCTCTGATGTGTTGTGAAGTTGTGTGATACTATGGGGTAAATAGAAATTCTCGAGAGGGAGAGAATCCATTGGATGAAGAAATGCGATTTCTGTGAGCGAATGAGGAAGGAGAAGAATCAATTTTAACATATGAGAATTGGTTATGTGAGTTAATTAGCGAGAGAATCAATTCTCATAGAAGACAAATGTGTTGGGAATCAATTATGACCTCGATGGAAACCAATTATCGTTCCTCCACCTTGTCACAACGTCGCCAATTTTCATTGTTCGCTTTGTAACGACAACATCTTCGTCGATATTAACTACCTCCCGCTAAAGGATGAGACCCTTACTGTGAAGTTCTGAGAGATGCTTGTTGGTTACAAGAGCACCAACTAGGTCACGTGCTCTGCCAAGCTCTGCCTTCCATTCTCACGGGCCACACCATTCTGATGCTCCAAAGAATAAGATGAAACAACAACCCAAGGAAAAAAGGAAGAAGTCATATGTGTAGCCCAAGAAATAATAATAATAATAATAATAATAATAATAATAATAATAATAATAATAATAATAATAATAATAAATAATAGTAATAATAATAATAAAAGTAACCCATAATAAAAATAATAAAAAAAGCAACCCATAATAATAGTAATAATAACCTATTGTTACATTTTTTTTTACTTATCACATCCATTGAATCATTCATATGCATAAACTTTATATTCAAATCTTCACTTTCACCTTAAAATCCTTTACAAAAGGTCATAAAGTTCTTTATATGACTATTAATACACAATTTTTTTGTATTAAAGGACACAATTATTTAGACCTATCTTAATTCAACCTACCAACATATAATTCTTTCCATCCTTAATGATAATACTATTAAGAATCACCTAATAGAAAAATTATTTCTTCAAACACAAAGAGATTTGCACATAAAAGCATAAATTTAAATAAAGGCATACAAGAAATTTAACATCACAGCCTACATCTACCAACACTCAATAAATTATTATTACTGAACATGCAATTTTTCTGGAAAAATTGAAAACTTTCATAATTTTTTTCTTAAATTAATTGCAAACTTTTATACAATTATTCTAACAAAATTTAATGAAAAGAACCAATGTATCCTTCCTTCTCCAAAAGTTTCACATGTTGGAACAAACATTTGACTACCAATAGATTTGGTTGAACAACTTTTGCCACTAGTAATTTGCACAGACTCATTGATGTCAACAAATTTTTTTGTCATTAACTATCATTGTCTTGTACATCAAATTTGTTGTCAACAACTTTCACATTATTGTTGCTACTAACTCACCTATACTCAAGGAGAATCCATCACCAACACCATATCAACCAAGTTAGATCCCACTACACATATCAACAAATACATTGCACAAAAAGGATCAACAACACTAACTTATTTGTAAGAAGTGTAGCACGTAATGTTAACTCTGCTCAACATGTCAAACTTTTTATCTTCCTCCTAAGATTAGAACTGCAACTTTGATATAACGACTGAGAATCACGTAATAGGAGATGATATTTTCAAATAAAAGCACACCTAGAAATTAAAAAGAAAACACATACACACACAAAAAATTTGACATAGTTCGACACCTCAAAGTTTATGTCTACAAATACTCAACAAAATATTATTACTCCACATATAACTTTTTTAACAAAAACTACCTAATTCTCTCCTGTACCCAAGATACATATTAAGGTGTGGTTATTCATCTCAAATCAACTCTTCGTTTTTATAATAATTTTCTTATGCTTTGTTCTTTATATTACTTAATGTGAGATTTTGATGAAAACCCACTAAAATGTCAATAAATATTGTCTAGAAACATTATGATACAACTTCGCACATAGATAATTTTTTCAAGTTTGAGCCGTAAGATTATCTAATGAAAACATAATAAAACCTATCATCATATAACCCTTCCATTTAAGTTGAGCAACATCTTCATGCTTTTATATTACTTTTGTGAAGACAAAACTCCTTTACTTTGACATCCTTCAAGAAGTTGTTCATGGTTCAATAAGACTTCATTGTTATTTTGTAGGCAAAGTGTTGATTGTTTATTCATATAACTTATTATTATACTTGATATAGAGTTTGGTCTAATGCCGATATATTATATAACTTGATTTTGTCACGAATGAAATAAAGTTCAGTTTAATCTCAATTTTTACTTAAGTTATCGTCTATGTAGTAAAATTTAGTACAATACTTATTAACAACATATAACTTTATAGTAAAAATAATTTTCATTAATACATATTGGACATTTAATCCAATATTACTATCCTTAGCTGTGCATAATTACAAGATTATATCAAAGTGTGACAATTATTATAAAGTGTTGAGATTACAATAAAATAGTATGATTAACATGAGATTGGAATAAGATGCTATAATCGATCATAATCGGATGCTAAGATGACATGTGAATTTAACATTTATGTTTTTATTATAATTAAATATCTTTAATTAAAATTCTAGACTTCAATATTTTATTAACTATTATTTTTGCTTGACCATTCTTATTATAGTTACTTAAATCAGGATTGTATAACTAGTTAACATTTATTGTTCATTAAAATTTTAGTTGTAACACTAGTTTATTTAATTGAAATATTTTTTAAAAAACAAATTTATTTATTATCCTCAATAACATGGGTTGACATTGACATACTCCAATACGAAACAGTAAGATTATTTAATGATACAACTTACCAGAAGAGAGCCCTTCCAATATTAAGATAACACTGCCATAAAGTTTACCGACAGATTATTTATTTGTACTTGCCACGATGACACGCAGTATTTTTCAAAAATCAAGCACCAAATTACGTTTAGTTGCTGAAATTCAAGAATAATTGACAGCCAAAATTCGCTGCAAAATCAGGCCCACGATGCTGGTTGGTGCGACGTCGCATCAACATCAAATACCCCGAAAGAAAAAAAAAAAAAAATTCTTTTACATACACACAAATATATTATTATCATGTTTTGGAAAAAAAAGTAATATATAAGAATTTACAAAAAAATGTAATTTTGTTTTATCAACTTTTATATGTGATTTTGGTTTATAAAATTTTAATTTTAGTCAAATCTTATATTTTATATTAAAATGTATTTTAATTAATTAATTTTTTATGGTATACTACATTAATATAATATGTTTAGAACTGAACCAAAATAATTACATGAAAAATATATAGAATTAAATATTAAACCGAATTGTGGACTTTTTACAATCACATGTACAAGAATAAAAGCAAAGTCTATTTAACTAAGAATAGCAAATGATAGGATATTTTTACAACCTTTTCATGGGTGGGTGGTTGAAGTTGGTCTACTTTAAAAATAAATAAATAAAAGGGAAGATGATGTTGAATATCCTATGAAAAAGTTTAAGTTGGGTGAAAAAGATGTTACAATTTGTGGAATCTTTTAACCATTAACACATGTTTAAATTATTAATAGAACTAATTCTAAATTAATGGAATGATTTTTTGTCACATTTTAAACAATATATAGTTTGATTTTTTTTTCTCAACAAAAAAGTCAAACAAAATCTTATTTTAAATATCTGAAACTGCATACGATGATAGAGGAGGTAATACTTCTTATTTGGATACTAGGAAATGTTAAAACAAAATTTTATATAAGTATTTCTGGAAATGAAAGTAAAAGAGTTAAACTAGTTTTTTTATCATTAAAATTAGTTTACGTACATGATAAAACTAATAATTTAAAAAACATATAATGAGTTCTTCTACTTATTAGCTTAAGCATAATTTAATTTTAGCATGCAAAACATCAATTTATAACGAAGTTAGGTAAATCAAACTTTAAAACTTCAAATATTTATTTAGTTTAGAAAGGTCCAAATGACCATGAAAGTCGTTTTTAGAACACGTGTGGATTTTTATATATAATGAGTAGGAAAGGATTGAAAATTTTAATTAAACATAAATCCTAAAATTAATCATGCAGTTTAATTGATAAGATTCGTTGACATCATTAATGAAGTCCAAATGAAAACAACTATTTTGATGAAACTTCTCTAAATTGAACGATCGTTGCCTACATAAATCTCTTAATACATATCCACACCATTCAATTAAGCTCCTACATGAATGATGATAATAATGACTTGTTAGAATTGGTGTTTTTGAGAACATTATAGAGTACAATAGATGTAACCTCTTCAAACATTTTAGGATTTTCCTCAATTAAATGATGCATTCAAGAATGCATATAATTTATTAGCTTATAGAATGACATTTTCAGTAACAATCAGTGAATAGGTCGTACAAATCTCCAATCATTTATCAAAATATAATTTATTTGTTACAAGCAACAATTTCGTCTTCAAATATAAACGTAATACTTTAAACTATATTATAAGAGTCTAATCACTAATTGAACAAAAAGTGGCACAATACATATATAGTCTTTAATACTTGTATTACATTCGAAAAGAAATCATCAAATAAATAATATGTTAGGATCATATTATTTTAAAAAAAGAATTTTATGTTTAATTTAATTTTATAAAATTAGTTTATAAAATAAAATTTTTATTTAATTAAATAAATTTAATAAATAACAAATCTCGTTAATATAAATTTTAAATAATTTTAGTATCATCTTAAAAATTAAACTTTAAATATAATTGAATTTTTACTAAAATGGTTTATAAAATTATATTTAAATCTATTTATAAATGAAAAATTTATTTTTTTTAATTTATGTAAAATTTTTAATTATGTATTTTATATATATATATATATATATATATATATATATNNNNTATATATATATATATATATATATATATATATATATGAAGTGATTGTTTGTAAGTTTTAAGAAACACGTTTGATCGAGAATGATATCGGTAGGAAAATTATGGTGAAGTACGTTGTTGATGCATTTGATATGAAAACTTGTAGGAATAAGAAATTGTGATTGGACTAATTAGTTATATATTTCAGTTAATCTTATTAAGTGATTTGCAGAGATATTTGATGGTGGTTGTTCTTGATGACCAACTACCGACATAAATGGATTTGAAGAGCTTAAGAAAAGTATATATGAATTAGTAATGAAGTTGGGAATTTTTGTAGGTTAATTAATAGAGCTTCATCATTAATGAGTGATTTGACTATGGTCTTTGGAGGTATATATATTATTGTATTAAAATGTTCCTCTCTTTCAATTCATGTGGCAATAATGTAGATAGATGAAAGAGCTAGGGCTGCTATGATACAGACTGATACTGATTAGAATATACGTGATCCCTAAGTTAGGAATTACAACTGCTCCACTTTCACGGACATGCATGCAATGCAGTGTCAAAACTTTCTTAAACTGCTATAATATCAAAACTTTCTTAAACTGCTATAATATCATACCTACAAAAGTATATTTAGGAGCAGATATTAAACTTTTTTTTTTTCTTTTACTTTAATGTTTGAAAGAAAAGTTAAAAGCATCGGTGCAGGAAGGGTTTTAAACGTATGTTATTTTAGGTTTTTAATTTTTTTCATAACCAACGTCATTATGGGTAACGTTAATGGGATGTTGAACATGCACATAACAGACGTCTATACAGATGTCAGTTAATGTCATGTCCGATGTCAATAAACGTTAGTATATGCCTACATGGACGCCTAAGGGCACTATATAGACGTCAGAGTAAGCATTAACCGACGTCTAAGTGCACTATAAAGACTTCGAACATGTCACTAACCGCCATCTAATGTCACTATAGATGTCGATGTATGCATTAACCGTGTCTAACATAATCGTTGTGTTTTAGTGCAGTTTTGTTCCTGTCTTTGGATAGCCTAGTAGCACACTTTGTCTTTGCTAGTTTCCCCTAAAAAAAGCTTGTGTCTTTTGAATTTCTAATGACATTTCAACCCAAAACTGAACTTGGGTTCTTGCCTAGTTCCATTTTCAACCGCAAGAGGGAAAAATTATGGTAGAACATAGAAAGCATAAACTAGTTTGATTCGAATAAAACAATGTTTAGATTGTACGTGAAGTATGAAACCAAATTTGATATCTACAAAGTGTTGATTTTAAGACAATAAAGATATGCTAAAATAGTTTTGAGTAAAAGGTTGACTTCAATGTGATAAAGACATGTTGAAACTAGATTTCACCACTTTGTCCCTCTCTTGCACTGATTCAATCATTATTTACAAAGATGCAATTATTGATGTCGTGGGAGTTCTCTTTAAATTTAACTCTAAGTCCATTCCTGACGCCTAAAACTTAAGATCAACAAGCTTAAGTATGACTTCTTGAATGAATTACTTACATTAAGATCAGGACTCTATAACCAACTAGAGCGTTAGATGTATTTCTAGCATCTAAAAACAGAAGAAGAACTAGTTGGACCACAACTTGGAACTAGTTCCCCCTAAATCTCAAGCCAGTGAAATAAGACGAGTGATAAGTTCATTCAACAACAAGCATAAATTAATTCACAAACATATAATAAAAACATACTTTGATAAATATAACAGTACCAATACAAGAGAGTTCTAAAAGGTTACATCTTTTCTTCAACATAAGAGACTCATCTCCTTATAATGGATACAAACTTTGAAATGTAGTTCATACCATGCATTTTCTTCCTCTCTAAAGGTATGTATTAAGTAAAGATAAAGTGTTTCTAAGAAGCTCTAACCACAATCTAAAATAACTCTCCAAAAGTTGTCTGAACAAGGGTGAAACTTTGCTTTTATAAACTGTCTAGGATGGTGCTCAATAGTGCACTTATGGCTTCAACTGCAAAGATTTCCTTCCTAGTTAGGTTTTCTTTTATGGCCTAAGCCTTATATTCTGATGTTTCAACTATTGAGATCACTTCTTTGGAAAATAGTCTTCATGAATTAGTCTCAAGTTTAGTGCTTAAGGTTTTCTTTTCTAATACATTTGCTTTTATGACCCAAGCCTCAATTCTATCACTCAACTACACTAATCACAGTTTCATCTAGAGTTGCTTAAAATTTATCAAGTTTTATTGTCTTTTTTCACTTTTACTCTATCGATACTAAATACTCCAAATCAAACTAAACTATGGTGAATTTAATAGAAACTTAATCTAATAAAAGAAAGATAAGTGTCAAATTCATTTCAAAATTAAATTATTAGACATTTATCAAGAATTGTAAAAAAAAAATGAAATTGTCAACTGATACAGTTGGATTTCTATATTTATTTATACTTTTTTTATATATATTAGCGTCATGTTGTGGTCGATGTTACCATGAGTAGTTTTTAGGGTCTTTTCACCAACTCTTGTTTCAACATTAAACCAACACTAAGTTTCAATTAGTGTTCATTTTTACTTTCTTACGTCTTATTTTTTGGTCGACACTATTCTTTAAAATTCTTGTAACGAACTATGCTTAACATGGTTCTTTTACTTTATTTTTTAAATTTAAACTAAAGTTGTATCAGCCATACATAACTTCAGTTCAAATAAATAAAAAAATACACACCAAATTAAACGTATTTAAAGCTGTAGTTAACTCACACGACTTCTCCTCTTACGCAATAGTCATGTAGACTTAATATGACTATACTTTGAAATCGTATGATATCAAGCACATGTTACCTTTATGAATAAATTTTTAAGTTTTATTCATTTTGATAATTTTGTGAAAAATAATTATACTAATATAATGAAATAACTATTGTGTTACGCATAGGTAAATTTTGTCGAATGTAATTGTTGTATCTTAATAATTCTATTTCAAAAAGGAATACTGATGGAAAACAGCAGTCCTAATAGCTAGGATTTGTTGTTCCTTATTCATTATAAATTGAAATTGTTTCGGTTATACTATTGTCGTCGAGTTCACTTACACAATTTTCTTCGGTTGTCCGGCCAATCATGTTTCTTCTTCTTAGTCGTTTCCTTCTGTCTGGTCTTGAACCTCCGTCGATCACGTCCAGCCAGTACCTGTTAAAGGTATTCCGATGCTCAAGTTAACACGTGGTCAAATGGTAGAGATAGAGAGAGAAAGTAGATATGGAAAGTAAATGTGCATTTAATGTAACCAACTACCTTTCACCTTGGACCTATATTTATAGTTTTCGTCATGGGCTTGTGATTAGTGAGATCTTAATTACGGCCCAATCATTGGTCCAATGTTACTAAACACGTTTTACCTTAATCAGATTTTAATCATCCTTTCGTTCTATCTGTGATCCGTGGTAACTATAAAGCGAGGACTGACCGCTCGGGTGGACCGGTCGGTCAATCCGAACGAATCCGGCCGCATTGCTCCCGTGGAAATCCTTACGAACTTGGAAACCCTAATAGCGGCAATGCAAATATTCGTGAAAACCCTTATTGGAAATATTGTTGCCTTTTGCATGGAGTCTTCTGCCATCTTTGGTGTCAATGAATCCGTCTGACACGTTCGATCCTTGTGTGTTGAGATGACTCCACTATTTATCGATTTACCGAACGTTTATATTTATTCCATCGGTCTATATGGTACAGAAATTAATACCGATGTTGATTTTATAAGTTTTGTGATTAAGCAATTCTTTTAAGTTTACAATTATGGGTCTCATTGGTGATTTGTTTTTGAATTATTTGGAATAGGAGATGCGTTGGTATAAGACAATCAAATGAAAATAATTACATTAAAAAGAAGTTGAATAATGCTTTACTCATTATTATTATTATACAAAAAGTGAATGGATAATGTTTTTTTAATAGACAACATTTGTTAAGATATTCTACAGAATTGACTATCTTAAATGAACATTTTATTCATAAATTGAAAAAGAATTCAAATTACCAACAATAATTATAGCATATTCCACTACTATATCGAAAATTTTCATACTAAATACTAAAAAAAATTCAAAGACTCTTATTTCTTTAACTTTTACTTTATTGATCAACATTCATAATTTATCTAATGAGATTTTATGCACTCAAATTTTGCAATTAGTTCTTAATTGGCTACCATTGTGGAATTTTTTATTTAAATATTACCGACAAATTATTACATATAGGGAAATTTCGGTTAAAATTATTCCTAGTAACATACAAAAGTTCGTGAATATCCTGATATATAGCAATTTGTTGGTAATGACCTTTTGTAGACAAACTTCTCATGTTATATACATGGACGAATTTTTATTATCAGTGAAATTATTTTGACTGTAATGTTTTTTTAAATAGTAATTAATTTTAAATATAAAAATATTTAGTCACTATAATAAAAAATTTAGATATTCATTTATAAATTAAAAATATTAGTATCTAAAATAGTTTTTATCATAAAGTAATACCAAAATAGTTTTTTTATGATTATAAAAAATAATAATTAAAATTAAAAAATGGTCAAATTAATAAAGAAATGATTAAATTTAAATAAATAGTCCCTTAAAAAGATAAAATATTGATAAAATAATTATTTCAATCAAAAAAAAAATAATCAAAGAATAAAATTGAAAAACAAATGTGAAAAAAAAAGAAAATCCTTTTATATGTAGATATATCTCTATTTAAAAAAAATTATAATTAATTTTTAAATTAAATTCTAAATATTAATTATGAAAACTTTGGCTGTCAATTGATTGCTTGTGAATTATAATTGAAGTCTTTGTTTTAAATAATAGTTTGAGAGTTTTATAATTTTATCTTGATAAATTAAAAAAACTAAGAATTATTGTTATTAACACATTTTAAAGTTTGTTGTAGGAAAATAGACATTGAATTATGGTTGAAGTAGGAAGTATGAAAATTAACTAGAGTTGAGGGAGAAAGAGACATAGGCGTGCAATGAGAAAGCAAGATGGTGTTGGGAAGGAAGACAACATCAGCTTACCAACCAGTGGGATTGCATAACAGTGTTGCTATGTGGTGCTGCACATTGACTCGTATCCGTTTCTCATTGGCTATCAACACTTTTTCACAAACACCTTATAGTCAATAATCATCACTATCAATCAATTAATCACCTCTTTTCGATCTTAATATTATGAACCCTCCACAATTATTTGATAGATACTCAATTAAAACAAAACCCTATTTCGTATACATCTCATGGATATATTTATTTCTAAAACTCTGCTGCTCAATCACACACCATGCTGCATGCATGGAAATTTACACTTTTATATATATATATATATATATATATATATATATATATATATATATATATATATATATATATATATATATATATAAAAGTCTCTTTAGTTAAAACTAGGAAAAACATATATGTTCATGATAAAAAAATAAATAAAATTGCAATTATAAAAATAAATATAAATAATTTTAAAAAAATGATTAAATTCATAAAAAATATTAAATAGAAAAATGATTAAATTTAAGAAGAAAAAGTTAGCTAAAGGATAATATTGAAAAAAAAAATTATATAATAGTACAGGTGAGACATTATTATCCATCTTCGACTCAAGGGAGAAAGCGAATTAGTTAAAATATTTACAAATTGGCTTGAACACAGCTGAAAATTGCATAATTTAAGAATAAAATTTTGATATAAATTCATATATAAATTTTAAGATATTAAAATTCATATACTTTATCTTATTATTTTCGAACAAAAGTAATATATATTAAAGTTAAATTTTAAGTACATACGATTATACTATTTTAATTTAATGTTCAAAGTAAATTATTTTATTAAAAAATGAGATCAATATTAAAAAATTCATAATATATTAAAAATAAATCATAAAATTAGATTATGTAATTACCTTTTTTATATAAAATAATGAATTAATCGATTAGTTAACTAAATTTCGAATCAAAATAATTCAATTATTTTATTTTAAAATATGTTCAATTTAAAATGTTTTTTAATATTAATTTTCCTTATTAATATTTTATTTTATTGGCCTCATAAAACTTGCAAAAGTTAATGCTGAAGCTTTTCATTTGTTTTGAACTCCAACAAAAGGAATTGGCGTTGCTGGAATACAGCATAGTATAATCTAATAAAGAAATACAAATAGGATGATGATCTTCTCACTGGTTCAATTATTAAGAAATAAATTCTTTTAATTTTTATTTTTAATACATATTAAATCAATTCATTTGCTTTTGTCGGTATATTATTTAAACAGATTCCAAAGTATAAAATCAATGTTGATTTTTTATTTTAATATAAAAGATGCAAATTTTAAAAGTAGGTGACACTAGTAAAAAAGGTTTTAACCTCGGACAATAGACATCGGGTTAGCTAAAATCGATGCATATAGACTTATTATCTCGAGCCAAGAAGAAACAGATGCATAATACTCTCTGAAAAGTTGATTTTTGTCTGTCACTAGCTTTACTGACTCGGTTCACTGCAGAACCGGAGCATATAGCCGTTATTACCTCGGTTAAAGGTGTAACCGAAGCATATAGGCGGTCAACATCACCTTTCTTGCTGTCATCTAAGTTGCCTGTGAAGACTGTGACACATCCTACGACATCGGTTGCTGCAAAACCGGTGTGGAAAAGCTTTTATGCTTCGGGTGGCAGAGAACCGGTGTGGAAAAGCTCAGCATATGCATTGGACAAACCAACAACCGAGGCATATACATGTATATGGCATCGGTTAACTAGAGGACCAATGTAATAGCTCTTAACTTATTCAAATTTTTTTCCCTACACGTTCATTTCTCCACTTCATTGCACACTCTCTTTCTTCTGCCCTCCGTTTTCTTCTGCTTCGTCGCTCCCTTTCATCGCTACCTCCAACCATTGTCATTGAACCACCATTGTTGAACCATCGTTGCTTCCTTGATTGAGAAGTCCACATAATTGCCTCGGTCTGCTGCACTGTCGTTGAACCATCGTTGCTGCACCGCCCCTCTACACTGCCCTCCCTGCTCCACACCAACTGTTGCACTGTTCTTCCCTGCTCCGTTGCACAGCTGGTTTGGCGCTTTCCTCTCCTCGCACCGTGGTCTTCTTCTTCCTCTCCTCCCTTGCCATTGTTCTTCCTCCATCACCGCCCACTTCTAGCGACTCCCTCGCCGACCCTCCCCCTTCGCGGTCGTCGTCGTTCTCACCCTGCCTCCATTTCTTCTCCTTCTCCCTTGTCGTGCCTCTGCCTGTTTCTCTCGCCCACTGTTATGGTTTTTGTTTGTCTTTAGTAAAGATGGGAACTTTATGGTTTAATTTTGCACATGGTGAAGCCCTTCAAGGTGATGCACGGAGGCGTGTCGACTTTGGCGACAGAGGCTCTTGTGAGCATAGGCGTGTCGAAATATGCCGCAAGGTGATGCAGTACCCCATTACTGGTCACAACTTCTGCAAAGCCTGTTTGGAGGGTGCCTTTGCCGAAAATTTTTTTATGAGGGAAAGGTTACATGAAGGTGGATTAATAGGAAAATGATGACTTTGATAGAATCATGGGAAAGAAGCCTGAAGAAGAAAACCCTAAGGAGTTAAATGAAAATAACTGATAATGATGAAAGTCTGAATGATACAGCCGAGGTTTCAAAACCTGAAAAAAAAATGCTATTGCCTCGGTTATCTAAAAACCGAGATACAAACCTTTCTTATTTTAAACCAGTTCGTGACCGAGACATAAAGTCTATCCTTTTTTACCTCGCCTGTATATATTACTCGGTTACAGAACCAATGCTTATAAGTAAAAATGTATATATAAATTTAACTAGTGCAATTTAATTTTACATTGATTGTCTTAAATGTATTTCCAGAATTATATGTATTTAAAAATTTAAGAAGTAAATACCTACATAATAAAAATATTTTTCTATCATCTCTTATGATAAAAAAAATTGCAACAAAGAATATGACTAAAAATGAAGTTATTTATAGTAATGAAAATATATAAAAGGCTTAATACCTCTGTTGGTCCTCGTATTTGTGTGAAAATCTCAGTTCGGTCCTCTAGTTTTGAACTGTCTCAATTGGGTCATAATTTTTGTAAAAATGCACACATTTTACCCCAACCGTTAACTGATCTCAAACGGCGTTAAGTTTAGCTGACGTGGCATGCTGACGTGTTGGCTTAATCCCTTCTTGGTCCTCGTATTTGTGTGAAAATCTCAGTTCGGTCCTCAAGTTTTGAACTGTCTCAATTGGGTCATAATTTTTGTAAAAATGCACACATTTTACCCCAATCGTTAACTGATCTCAAACGGCGTTAAGTTTAGCTGACGTGATAGCAAGAGAACATGCTGACGTGTATTATTTAATTATATGAATTATTTTTTAAAATAAGCAGTGTTTCACGTGGCACAATGCTTATTATTTAGTTTATTTGAATTAGGGATTTTATTCATCTCTGAGAATCAGGGATTTTACACAGATTATCTCGTTGGCTCAAAAAATAAAGTCATCGGAAAACTCGCGTAACCAGTGCAATCAGTCTCACAGCCTTTTCTACAAATGAACCAACTTGGTAACCTATAAGTTCATTACCAGCCTTTAAGCTATTTATTCCACTGATAGCAAAAGATAATTGTTGCACAGTGAGATCAGTTAGCGANTGGGGTAAAATGTGTGCATTTTTACAAAAATTATGACCCCATTGAGACAGTTCAAAACTTGAGGACCGAACTGAGATTTTCACACAAATGCGAGGACCAAGAAGGGATTAAGCCAACACATCAGCATACCACGTCAGCTAAACTTAACGCCGTTTGAAATCAGTTAACGGTTGGGGTAAAATGTGTGCATTTTTACAAAAATTATGACCAAATTGGGACAGTTAAAAACTTGAGGACCGAACTGAGATTTTCACACAAATATAAGGACCAATGAAGATATTAAACCTATATAAAATTGTGTACACCTAGTGATTGAAATAGGTGTTAGAGGCTCACCAACAAAATTAACAGTAGAAGTAAGTTAAGATGGCTTAAATAGGTGTTATAGCCTCAACAACAAAATAAAGTCTTACAACTATTACCCATATATACGTTCATGCCACCGATCGCTACACCTAAATTTTGTCCTCTATGGGAAGACAAAGGTCACATCAATGATCTTTCCAGCACATTGCTTTAGGAATTTTGTATCATCCATTAATTAATTTTTTTATTTCATTTATTCCAATTTAAAAAAAAATTCTTAGTTATTGATTTTTTTCTAATTTAATTTTTAGTTTTTAAAACATCAAATTTACTTTTTCTTTATCTTTTAAAAATATTTAATTTGGTTCTTTTAATTGTTCGTGGATCCTTTAATTTTTAACCAATCATATTTCATTTTTTTATCCACTAGTATAATTTTATTATGAAATTATCAAAATGAGATAACTTTTAAAAAAATAATTAAGGTTGGATAAATTGTGTTAAGTTGACATGATTTTATAAGGAAAAAAATGGTGTTACACTGAAACGATTTTACTTTAAGTGAAATGAAATTTTGTTAAGTTAAGATCATTTTCATAAAATAAAAATTAAAGTTATCAAAGTTTGAAACAATTTTTTTTAAACTTAATAACATTTTTATGAACCAAAAGCAATGTCTTGTCATATTGGCATGACATTAGTTCCTTTATGAAATATACTTAAGTCGTGAAAAGTTGGAACAACTTTTGTGTTTTACATAATGTAAAAATTGTATAATGTTGTGATGACTTCAACATTATGATATTGAAATCATAGAAATATGTGACAACTTCTGTGTTTTACTAATGTACTAAAATCGTATGATATTGTGATGACTTCAGTGTTGTTGAAGTCGTGAGTGTTTAGTACAACTTTAGTGTATTTTACCTAATGTAATTTTTTTATACTTCGTATTTTTTTAGTTTCACATAAAATACAATTGAAGAAATAGAAAAAAAAAATGTTATGTAATTAAATTGATATAATGAAATAAGAAATAAATATTAAATAGAGGTAAAAAAGTAATTTTTTGATTCAATAAATATTATTAATTAGGAATTTATACTTAAAATACACTTTGTTTAATTTACTTTGAAAAATGTATTGTATATGACTGAGTACTTCTCGACCATACTGGTATAGAATCTATTCCTAACTAAATATGTCAGATTACTATTTAACATATACTTGGCTCATTTCTATCATCACAATACTATATAAGACACTTAATCTTAATGATCCATGGTTAATTGCAGTAAGTCAAAAGCTAACAGCAATAAGTTAGAAGCTAATGGGTATTTGGAAAACACATTTGACATGTCAAAAACATTTAACAAAAGTTAGTTAAAAATACTATGCTTATTCATTTTTAAATTTTGAAGACCAAATGTATCAAAGTTTAGGACACCAAATCGCACAAGTATATCAAATCGCACAAATAATAAAGTAGAAAGTGAAAATATTGTCTTTCCAAGATACTTATGCAACACTGGACAACTCTCAACTATTCACAACTAAATTAGATAACACAATTCACAAAAGCACAAAAAAACTATTTTTTCAATTTTATCAAACAATTGGTGCGCAACAAAAATTTAGCATAAAGTACTTACAATTGTCAAGACTATGTTTCATTCACTTCATTCTCATGCACTTATAAACATCCCAAATTCCAATTTCGTGTTAAAATCAATTCACAAATATACTCAAATCATATCCCTAGAGATTTCGAGCCTATGATAACTCATCAAAGTCAACCCATAAAGTACAATCACTTGGATCATCAACAAGTGAAATTATACATTAAGTTTAAGAGTTTTAAGATTAGCAAGGAAGAAAGTTCTATTCCTAGATAGAATTTCCATTAGGAACTTAATTTCATTTCTAGATTAAAGAGATATTTTCCAACACTACAAGAACCACAATCAAGTAATGTGTGTTCAAGGCATAACAAACATTAAGCATAAAAATCAAATACTAATATTTAAAAGGAAAAAAATTATATTAACCTCACAAAATGCATAATTAATCAATTTATTAAATATAATATCAACAAATAGGTTTAGTTTTCCATAGTGGAGAACCTATGGTTTACAAAATTGAAGAATAAATTTGAAACCGTAAATCATAATTAAAGCCTTTCCAAGGTTCTTAGTAGTTGTTCCATGCTCTAATGACATCTCCCATTCACATCTCCACCTCCAATTTTGTAACTCATCCTCATCCTCAATCTAAAAAGGAACAAAATTTCCTCGATGAAGATGAAGATCCAAGGAGAAAAAAAGGAGATCTTCCCAACAACTCAAACAACTTCCAAGAACTTCTCTCCAACACCTTGGCAATTTCTAGTAGTGAAGATCAAAGAAGATCCTCCTTTTTTGATTTGTGAAACATCTATTTAACAATTCCCGCAACACACACTTTTTAGACAAACTATAGTAGTTGGACGACTTAACCTCTCTTGTTGGGTGAGTTAAACAAACTTGTCAGACATATGAACTAATTGGATTTAAAATTTGTACTGGAATGAATTTTAATTGGTATATTCTTCACTCTTCTACAATTCCATATCTTTATATATTTTTGAATCTTATAAGATTTCTACTTATTTACAAAATATTTCATAAAAAAATTTCAAATATTTATATTTTTCAAAATTATTTAATAAAATATTAATTATCTAAAAAATATTAATAAAAATACTAATTAAAAATATACATAATAAAAATCAATGCTAATTACCATATGAATAAATCCTAATTTTACATTAAGGTTTAGTTTAGAAACTAAAAAAATATTTAATTCTATTTAATTCAATGAACTAATTTGTGAGTCAATAATATGATATATTTTCCATTTCTACAACCATCATCATCATCATCATTATTATTATTATTTTATTATTATTATTACCGTGCATTATCACTATCATTATTAGTTTTTATCATGAACATGAGACATTTTGTACGATTACTTTTATCTTAATTTTATTTAATTACATTTTTATTCCATTCTTATAATATATTTTTCCTGTCATATCTTGATCACAAGGCAGTCGTTAATATTTGCTATATGAATAAGTGTTTTTGCAATGAATTTAAAATTAACTATGATATATATATAGTGAGGATTGTTATTCAGTAATATACTTCTTTAAAGTTTTCTTTATTGATGAGAGAATATATAGTTTTTTTTTTTTTTATGGAAATATGAAGTTAGCATGGTAAAGTTGAAATAGAAGGTGAGAGAAGTTTGAGTTTATCTGTTTAGTTTAAAAAAAAGTAAAATGTTTTGAATAAAATTGTATATAAAACTAATTTTAAAGAAATATTATTATGGGACTGTGTTTTGTTTTTGGAACTATGGTTAGTTTTGAATAAGGTGGCGTCTTCGTTCTGGTTGTCAAACTAGTTGCTTAGCAAATGATTAACATCCTTAGCCTTTTCCCGTGGTTCCAAAAAATTAATTGATTAATTAAGATGAGCTGTGTTTAATACAAAGGTAAATTGTTATTATTGTATAATAACATTTGTACGATTATACAGTTTCCTTCCAGAAATATGATGGCTGTGGTGTTTGTTAATTATACTTATGGTCGTACGTGATTGACGATGCTTATGCTTGTAGAAATCAATTTCCTACGTTTTCAAGCTATCACAAGAATCTTTCGATGGGCTTTCCTTTTATTTTATTTTATTTTTCCTTCTATAATTATTTTTTATCATATTCCAAATTATTAAACAGAAAATGACATAAAGTCTTAAAAAGTGGGACACGAATCATTTATCCATTTCAGAGAGCCATCAATATCCCATGCTCAAATAATCGGTTTTTGTTTTGTAGGCGCATTCGTGAATTTCACATGAAAATGATAAATTTCCTAAAAATCTTGTTAAAAAACTAATAAAACGACACGCTAGATTACCTTTGTTGACAAAGAAGAATACCTACAGATTCTCACCCTTTGTAGATCACACCATCATCACAATCATTAAATTCATATGTTTTAAAGATTTAACTTATAAAAGATAGTTTAACACACTTTCTAGAATTAGCTTAAATGAAGAGAAATTTTGTTTCCGATTGATGAAATTGCTATTTTTCATGGATAGTTTTCTTCTAAAAGAAAGCACGTTATTACTTTCTGAAGATAAAGTAAGGTAAAAGTAATGGCGAGTCATGAATTCTCGATCAAATCAGGAAAAATACCAAGATTTTCAAAAAGTGAACACCAACATATTTCTCTTTTTAAAAGTGGGTTTTGGAATTGGAGTGCCAAAAACCCCATTTTTATGCTTAAAGTTGTCGTTCTAGGCTATCTCTTTAATGCACGCATTCAACTCTAACTCATCCATAGATAAGTTCTTGCTTCATATTTAAATTTCTAAATTATTTAATCTCCAAATTTATTCTAATAATATAAAGACAAATAGTGTTAACGATGGCACGAAAATTCATACAAACACAAGCATATCTAGTTTTTTTGTCATTGTCTATCATTGAAATTTTTTTTCTAGAGAGAGAGAGCTAGCTAGATTCCAACTGTTCACATTCATTTCCTTATCCCTTCTCCCATTCTTCATTCTAAAACTTACTATGTATAAACTCCACTTTTATATGTATATATATGATATGCTCCAATTTCGGATTTAGTTGCCAAAAAAAAATCTCTTTCTCAATTGGGATCTTTCTTCTAATAATATGAATCTGATCTGAGAATCATTCAGTGTAAAAATATAGCTTCAACAGAATATTCGATCTATATAATGTTGATTTCCATTATTTGAAGACGATTTTGAGAAATAAAAAAAAAAAAAAAAAGTAGAAGAGAATCGTAGAGAGAGGAAACAGTAGACGATTTTTGAGCTATGCCGCCATTAACCTTTTATTAATCATACAAGAAACTAAGAAAAGATGAAACAGTAATAAAGCAACATTATTTTTGTTTTATCACACGAATCTTTGGAAAAAGTAATTTAGATGTTAAAATAGGCTGCAAAAAAACATAACACTGTTTAAGAAGTGACCATGAAAACGATATCCCACATGAAAGAAAATAGTAGGGCATTGAAAATGGAAGAACGCCACGTGGGTTCATGCTTACTTGGCATGAATGGATTGATTATTGTTTGTGAGTTAGAAAAAAAAAAAAAAACCCTAAACTTAACAATAATACTAATACTAATGATAATAATAATAATAATAATAATAATCATTCATACCCCACCTGAAATTGGATTGAGTGAATGATCTAGAAATAATGCAAATTATTAGAAAATGAAAGATGATTTAGTGGAGTTAATAGAAGGGCTAGGTAGTTAGATTGTAAGGTTTGTTTAAAGAGTAATTAGCTAGGTAGGTAGATATATAACCCTAATGTAATGTAGCTTATGGAAGTGAAATTAACTATATTAGTTAGCTTGTTATGCCAAAAAGACTTAAAACACACACCATGGATGAAATTATTGGTTCTAAAGAGAGGAGAAGGAGGAATATTAAGCCGTCACTCATTCTCCAACATCATCATCCTTAACCCAACAAATGTTCCATCACAAATCCCTAACCCTCACAATCATTCGTATCATCTTTTCCTTTGGCAGAGATACTCTTAATTTTATTCTATAAACAATAATCTTCATCACGCCCTCCCAAAATCACGTTTACATTCTTATTACATCTGTCTCCAAAACCCGTTGATTTAGGGTTTCCATTTCAAACAAAACCTCTCCCTTTCATCAGTCATTTTCACTTTGCATTGCACACAAGGATCCAGTGAGACAAAAAAAATCTTCATTTAGCCAAGCTTTATAGATTAATCCACTGTTCCTTGTTGCTGCCTATGGAGTATATAGTAACATTTATAGACCTTCCTTAGTTTTCTTTAATTACCATATTAATTATATTAATTATGCATTAGCCATAACAATTATTTGATGGCCCCAGTGGCCAGTCCCACTTACAAGAATATCACTGTTTCTCCGACAGGGTCATATAAACGAATAATGACCAAGTTCTTATTTCATCAAAAACTGTCTCATCGTCCTTGCCACATATATATAACTTCACAACGCGACCACACTGATCAGTTCTCCCTTTCTTGCAATGGCGAAAGAGGCCCCTCATCTACAAGTAATTCTGATATACATACTCTTCCTCGGTTAGACATTAATGTAAGATTCTAAGTCCTTTTTCACCACTTTTGTCACACTCATCAACACAAACTTTTTCTTGCATTTAGCTTACATAAATAATGACATCGATACATACATATTTCAAAAATGAAAAAAAAGACAAAGGCCTGCACATATTCTAAAACTTTGACCTCTTTATATATAAACAAAATGTGTAAATAAAAGGGTTTGGTGTGATTAAATGGAATACGTAAATATGAACAGTGATACTCATAATTGTTGTGTGTGGTCAAATAGTGGAAGAAAGATCAGAGGAATCTCGATTATGTCATCTTCATCATCTGTCACATACGCTTCTAATTATTATATAATTCAGATGATACATGTTTTTGACAAACATCCATTTTGTCCTCATCTACATTATTATCATCATTATAACTAATATAAAAAACAAACGTTTTAAAATATATATATATATATATATATATATATATATATATATATATATATATAAAATCATCACTTTTCGATAGTAGAAGGTAATTATTTATTTATGTTATATTTATTGATTTGCCCTAATCTTTCACAATTTTTACACAAAAATATACTTTTACTATTTAATATACTTATTTTTGTATTCTAACATGTAAAACATATACACACATTTGTTTAGTTACTGCAGAAATGTTATGGTATATGATTATGATTAAATTCAGCATGTGAGTAATTTTTTTATTGGTATACATTCTTCAATTGTTAATTTATACACAGTAATACAATTTTTTAATCATATATTGTATTTAGAGTTGATATCTTATTTTAATAAAAGATTCACTTTTACTTGACAACAATTAAAATTTCATTTTTTAACCTAAACATATCTTTTAAAAAAAAATAATACATCCAAACATAACACTAAAAACAGTTAAAATAACCTTGAGTCCTTGACCCATATGCAAGTGAAGAACATAATTATTCTTATATTAATTATATAATATACTTATTTTTTAATTAAATATTCTAATTATATTTATTAGTAGATACTCATTAAAATTTGTGAGGAAATACTTATACAAATTCATGCATATCTACAATAATTTATATTAAAAAAAAGAATAAGTCATTAGGATGTTTCAATTTATGTACAAAAATATCAATAGATTTAAATATGAAATCTTTAAATATTGTATCTCATTTCCAAAACATAGGACACAAATAATTAAGTCACCCCTAATACAAAAAAAAAATTAAAGTAAAGTATCTTACGACTTCTGTTGATCCAAATTAATAAAAAAAAATTATTTAAAAATATATTTTGTAGCACGAGTTACTCTTACACAAATTAATACAAACAAACTTATTTGCAAATTGAGTAGATTTGACAAATTATAAGTAAAATGCAATAACATATTTATGCTACTATAGTCTGATGTAAATTATTTCTTTAGAGCATCACTTCTAATAATAAGAACAAGGGATAATTTCTTTTTCAATATTACTTCTTTCCATAAATACAAAAATACAATCACTTTCTTTACAAAGAGATTGTTTAAGGAATTTAACAACAAAATTACAAATAGCATAATTATTACACTAGTAAAAAAAAAAAAATCATTTACTATCGTCTAATCAACTTTAGTTTCAAGAAAAATGAAGTCTTTCAAAATGTAATGATATTTTTTAACATTAGCTGTTCTGAGATTAGACATTGAACGCATGTGATGTTATACATTGTTTTTATACAAGTAATAGGATTAAATTTTAAGAAAAAATTACTTTCTGATCACAACATTATGATGTTGTAGTCTCCATTACAACTGAGAAAATTCATACTCTCTTTTCTCTACTGCGGATCTCCTTTCCATACGAAGTCTTTCTCCTCGTAAAACATCTTGTTCTCCTAACTTTACCATTTCACTTGGAGGTTCGTTTCTGGCATTTATTTTGCTTTGTTTTAATGTTTGTTCAAAATGAAGAGACACACATTCATACTTTCTCTTTGGACTGTTTAGGAATTACTTATTATGCATTCCATTATTTGAAGCTCGGTTCCATTTTTGTATTTAAACTGTTTTAACTTTTTGTCACATAAATTTTGGTTGAAAACCGAAACCTATGAAATCCATTTGAGATATGTGTAGAAAGCACAGTAACGTAACAAGGCTTAATTATAATTAACAATAGGGTCCTCCTTGACAAGGGTAGGGGACCCCAGCTAAAAGACAATTAATGAGGTTACACCACACACACCCCATCATTCCAAACTATCATTCTGTGATCCAAAACAGAACAGGTGGGACTTAAAACTTCATCATTGGCATTAATTTCTACATCCAGCTACATCAATTATTTCCTCTGTTTTATATATAGAGTTGTCCATTTTAAACTGCACTCAGAAATTTATCAAATGCTCACGTGTGCTCCCAACTTCAATCTTCGGACTTCCATTAATTTAATGCAAAGCAATCTCATATGTGGATAATTCTAAATTAATAAACTACCTCCCAGGTCTCTCATTGCCACTACTGTGAAGCTTTTCATTTGTTTCCTAACCTACCATGGGGAACAAACACGAGTAAAATCAAAAAGTGCATCACAGAGAAGGACTTGGCATAGGCATAAAAAGAGTGCATGAAATTGGAAAAAAACACCAAAAACGTCATGTTAGGACCATCTACAAGAAATAACCTAGATTCATTGTATCTACCTTAAAAACTCTACTATTTCATTGGTTAAGATGCCCATGCCTCATCTAAAAGCCAAAGTCATCAAACTGTTGGACTAGTTCCAACCAGCTTGAGATTTTCCAAAAAAAAACACCTCAAAACTTAAACTTAAAGTCTATCCAACTACAAACAAACAAATGTTGAGATTAAAGAACCTCGTTAAAGAAGGGAGAAAGTTATTGAAAAAGTATTGGATAGATATAGATCATGAAAACTTTAGACGTATAGCAAAGTACAGCTTTTCACAGCAACAAAATCTTAAAAAACAAAACTGTACAGCCAAGAAGGATAATGTTAAGAATAAAGGTTAAAAAAAAGTAGACTTTTTGAGACTAAATAAAATAAATTCTAATAATAATGATTCTGATATTATATTAAAAATTAAATTTTAAGATTAATTTAATTTCACATATAAAAAAGATATACAAAATAAATTACTAACCCGATGTAGGGTAAGAAAGTTAACAGGATTTTCTATACGAAACGCAATTGTCGTCCAAAAGTTACTCTTAGTTAGTTATTACTATAGAGTAATAGTTTTTCCTGGAATTAAGGAAAGATAAAGGAGAACACAAAATTTTCAAGAATATCAATTAAAAAAGAAAAAAGAAAAAAGGCTTTTTGGATGGTGTCTATTACTCGTATTATTGTTCTACCCTTATTTGTCAAGGTTTCTTGTAACTTTGGTTTTTCTTGAAACTTCCTACTATAACTAACCACTTACACAAGCATGCCCCTGCTATGGAATATGAATAAAGAAATTCTGATTAAACGGCAAAGCATGATATCTTTCTAACTATATATATATATATATAGGCGACACCAACCTTTGTGCCTCTATACCTTAATATTTGAAATACTCAGAGGAAGTAATCTCTCCAATCTTTCAATTATATACATTATCCACATTCCTAGCTTTATCCATATCCACTGAATAGTCGTTAGATTTCCCTCTCTCTTCCTCTACATAACTGTGTCACTTCTTAGATCTCCTTCAGAAATGGGTCTCAGAGACATTGGTGCTTCACTGCCTCCTGGGTTTCGCTTTTATCCCAGTGACGAGGAATTGGTCTGCCATTACCTCTACAAAAAGATCGCAAATGAGGAAGTTCTCAAGGGTACCTTGGTCGAAATCGACCTCCATATATGTGAACCATGGCAACTTCCAGGTACATAATCATTCCATTCGTTTCCAAAATTTCTCAAAAACCTATGTTTATATATCTTCCGTACACGGTTTCCCATTTGTTGTGTTTGCCTTTCTGTCCGTGTTTTTGTTTTGCGAAAACAGAAATTAATTACTTCACATTCACTAGTCCTTTTCTGCTCATAAACCTGTGTCTCTGTTGCTTTTGTGTTCATAAACCTGCTTATACAAAGTACATGTCCAGCATATGTTGTCAAATTAATATGAGAAGCGACAAACACGCTTGTTTGATTACTGAAGAGACTAGAGAGAGAAAAAGAGAGACGAGAATGCACGAAACTGAAAGGGTTAAGGTAGGAGGAGAGGGTTCTGATATTATGATGTTATCCCATTCGCAGACACGACAGTGCATTCAGTTCTTCAATCATTAACGCAATGCCAACTTGTTCATCAATACTTTAATAGTGTGCTTCTGTCAATAAATTAAATAAAACAACATCCAGTATTTCTATATAATATTATTTTATTTCTTTATATAATTAACGTACCTTCCACTTGATATATTTTCCTTTGTAAGGATTTTTGTCTTTTGCATATCTTTTTGGATCATTTAATTTTCGTTTCGTTCCATGTTGGCACTTACCAAACTTTTTTTTTTCCTATGGTCTGTATATTTTATGACTATGGTTTATTTGCTACTTATAGAATAAAATTCCCAATAGTACGTACTTAGAATAAGGAAATAAATTAATTAGATACTTTAAAAAACTTGGAACTAATTTAGTAGCTTTTAATTTCTTTACAAGCTCTATTCTATATTTTCTTCAACTGAAAATTAGTAAAACTTTCATACATGTAAATTATGAATCAGATACTTAATTTTTTTGAACTTCTCGTGAACCAAATATTAGTCCAAAGAACTAGATGATAGTTTCCTTCTCTCTGTTTTTTCTAGGCAAGAAATTGAAAGAAACTGAGTTTAACATCTAATTAAAAATCAATTTATACACTTCTTCTTCTTTTCAGAATTTATTTTACATTCTTATTCTCTATTTACTCTTTAAAAATAAATATCGAACTAGTAACATATTCTTTTATCTGTTTTTCATTTATTAAATCCATTCCCTTCCAATGTTCCTGCTTATTTCTTATTTCAAATATAGACTCCACACATACAAATTCAAGAGGTATCATCATATATTTTTTCTAAGAACATGCATTTTACATAGCTGGATTTGTCTGGGAGTGACCATGAGTTTTCCTCTTTATGAAATAGAGGAGGCAACCCCTAACACAGTAATTTAGAGGGTGGCCAAAAATATAAATCTGGAGTCCTTTAATTTTATTTATGATTTCTTAGGTCACAATGTCCCTTTAATTTCACGCTTTATGGGATAGTAACTATTTTTTATTATAACAAAGTTGAAAAAGCAATACTTTTTCACCAAGCAAGAAACACTGATGATGTTAATATACACTGACGCACACAACACATACGTGTTCATATATACACCTCCATTCATTACCTTTATTGGACATGACTCGCTATCGATCTAGCTCTATGATTTTTACTCGTTAGCAATTATTAACTATATTTTCCTTAGTGAAATACACGAAAAGCTATTTTTTTATGCATGAAAGGACATGCATGATCTTTCTTGATTAGATTATAGAGTCCTCTTTTCATGCACAATATTATGAAAAGAGGGAGTAAAAAACCAGACCACGAAATTACATTTATAGCAAACAGACAAATACATTGAAACTTCTAAGTGGCAATTAGTGTCATCAAATTGCTGTCATGTTTGTCTGGTAGGACTGGAAACTTGAAAACTTGGTGTCATTAATGAACTAGCCGACATGTGATGGTGATTCTACACTACACCTAATTATTTATTATTCGGGGACACAATTGATTGCACCTAATTTAACCTTAGCTTAGTCATGTGTTGTCTGGTTGTCGATACAAGAAATTGATGAGTCATATGCATGTGTTGATATGAATGGTCACAGAGGTGGCGAAGCTGAATGCGAACGAGTGGTACTTCTTCAGCTTCCGGGACCGCAAATACGCGACGGGGTTTCGAACAAACCGAGCAACCACTTCTGGGTATTGGAAAGCAACAGGAAAGGATCGAACGGTGGTGGATCCGACCACGCAAGAGGTTGTAGGGATGAGGAAAACGTTGGTGTTCTACAGGAACAGAGCTCCAAATGGCATCAAAACTGGGTGGATCATGCATGAGTTCCGCTTGGAGACCCCACACATGCCTCCAAAGGTTCGTTTTCTCTACTTTCTACTCATCATGGCTTTTGCTCGTCTCAGGTGCATCTTTCTTTCGTTTTTAACTATTCACTATAACTTTAATTTTCAGAAACTTCAATTTGTATAAACATGTTTATGTTATTAAAAAAAATATAACTACTATTTTAAGGTATTCTTTAAAAGTAAAAGATGTTCTTTACCAATTATTTCACTTCTCTTAATATTGCTTCCTCCCATGAAAGTTGTCCTTTAGTAAAAAACTTTTTCTTGTTGGAATGATCTTTATTAATATAACTTTTGGACATAAATTGTTTCTTCTGTGTTGTGCTTGGACTGATTGATGTAATTAATTAAGGTCAAATCTAGGAGGTGATTTCTGGCTAAAGCTAGGAAAAGATTTTTTGTCGTTGGTTGCTTTATTAGGGTGTATATTTCCAAAGCGGTTTTGCTATGATATGAGATATTTGAGAATACATGATTACATGCTATGTAACTATGAGGTTTCTCACAAAAAAAAATATTTAACACTAATAAGATTAAGATGAACTTTACTATTTTACTACTAGATAATGTCATAAGATAGTCGGAATTTTTTTAATTAACGTATTGAGAATAAATCTTAGTCCTACAACTATAAGTATTATGATTAAAAAAAATAGTATCATATACTCATTTGAAAATGTGAATTATGTGTTTTAATATTTGATCACTGGTTGTAAAGGTTTATGATATAGGATGTTGATGTAATATGAAAATTTTACACTTTTATAGCTAAAATATTATTATTCGTGCACAGAACTTTTATAAGCCTTAACTGGGCATTGAATAAGATGTGTTTGATATCGATAACTTTATTTAAAGCTATCAAAACTTTAAACATACAAAAATGGGTGAAAAGATCACGATTTTACTCAACATTTTACATTTTATGAAAATGAAAATTAAAATTACATCAATGGATTCAGAAAAAGATAATCAAAAGTTTTAAAGCACTAGTTTTGTGTGTCTATATATATAATTGTATTTAATGAAAAATTTGTGTTTATATGAAAAAGAGAAATAAATAATTTTGATTGAATATCTATATATACATGAATAGTCAATATCAATTTTTAACACTTAGAAAAAATCACACTATTAAATAGTAGAATGTTTTAACCTTGATCATTCATAAAAAATTTGAGAGTCTGTTTTTTTTTTCTCACACAAGAGGCCATCTTATTTGATATGTCACACACTGCCGTAATCATTTATGGTAAAAGAAAATAAAAGTTAATATTTTCCTTTCAGTCTCATATAAAAGTATATTTTTATTTGATATAACACACAATACATATAAAGAGTATAATAAGTTAAGGTAGGTCAAGCTTTGTAAGGTCCTAACCTAAGTCTCAAGGTTTACTTATTCAGTTGATATTTATAGTTGTTGCATTTTTTAAATTATGTCTTAACCTGAGAGAATATATAATAAAGTCCAGTAAATAAAATTAAAAACATTTGTTTCAGGAGGACTGGGTGCTGTGTAGAGTCTTCCACAAAAGCAAAGAAGATAACAACAGTTCGAAACTCATGTACGATTATGATACAACCATGGCGTCGTCATCTCCCACCATGAACAGGTTTTCCACCTCTTTCCCTTCCTCCATGCCATTGCCAAGCAACCACCACCATCATCACCATTTCAACACAAACCAAAACTCTTCTTTCATGGACCTTCTTCACTTCTCTCGAGACACCAACACCAACAACACCATCGTTACTCAAATTACTTCCAAAGGTGATGATGGATATGGTTTCCTATGGGACATGGATTTGGAAGAAAATAGCTTACAGGATGCCGTGGCTTCAAACTTGGATGCAATAACCTTCGAGGTTGATAACAATAATAACAGTGAAAATAATATGGTATTCCTATAGTTAAGGATGAGTCATATCGTGTGTACATATATGTGGTTCATGTGTCGGAAACTGTCAAGATTCGTTTATTTGTGATGTATTTATGGTGTTTCGATCTGAGGAACAAGTCACATGATAGATTGGGTGGGATTAGTTGTTACAACAAGGTTTGTGGTATATTGTTCAAGTACGTATAGTAGGGTATAATACTGTGGTCCATTAGGTTCTTTTCCTAATTATTATCCTTTACTTTTATTACTTTAGGAACTATTAATGATATGTATACAGCTTGTAATGTAATTAGAATTGGTTATATATATATTTTTTACCTTCTTTTAATTATAATTTCTTTTATCGTTGTGACTGAAAGTTCATGTTTCAAAAAACCATCCAAATCTGATTCATTTATCGTACTTAACACATATCTTTTTGTGAATTGAAAAGAAATGTCAGATTGAATTAGATGAGTGAAAAATAACAATAATACTACATACTTTTACAGTTTATATTCGACATTGTTCCTAATAAGTTATATATAGTGAGATTCAATTAATGATAACGAATTTTATGTGGTTTGCATTATAAATATCAGATACTATACATTGAATAGTATGAGGAAGCATGATGTAAAGTGATTGATTTTTCCCTACCATAAATTAATATCTTTAGGTGATAAAAATTATTCTTTTGTCTGGCATGAAAAAACTATATTGAATCTAGAAAGATTTGAATAAAGCCAAATCAGTACCTATTATTTTCATTCTAAAAAATTAAAAAGTTCTAAACAATTTAGTCCTAGATTAAATTGATGTAAAATCAAACTAAATTATTCACTTTGTCTTATCCTTCATAAATGAAATTATAGTATTATCTTTTAATATCTAACTAAATCTTGATCTTTGATGATACTTTTTTGTTTTATCAGTAAATAATAGAATATATTTAATAGAACATTTGGGATGTCCAAATCCTTTTCACGTACAAACATTGTTTACGTCATAAAACATGGATTCAATACATAATCCTTTAGTTTGATAGGTATGTTAAAAGTAGTTATACTTTTTTTTAGATGTTCACAGTTGCTCATATTTTGTAAAAATCGTTCAAGTTGATATTTAAGGACAGTAACAAGATCAATTTAATTGACGTGGCAATGCTAAAAGTCTTTGACTTTAATTAAATTCTCGCTATTAAAATTAAATTTACTTTACCTTAATTAAACTCCAATTATCATGAAAACCTAAAGAAACTTCTTTTCCTCTCTGTTTTCAGGTTCTCTCTCAGACACACCCAACCTTGTGGTGTCCCTACGGGTTTTTTAGGAGTTTCTTCTTCTCCTTTGTCTTGGTTAGGGGTCATCTTCTCCTTTTCTAGTTAGGGAACATGATTAACTGGGTTGAATTTGGGTTCTGTTATTTGGGTTTCTGTTATTGATTCTTGTCTTCAAGTTTTGATCCCGCAATTTGGAGTTAAGGTTTTGATTTGTGTTCTGTTATTTGGGGTTTCTATTCTTAATTCTTTTCTATAGGTTTTGATCTCGCGATTTGGGGTTAGGGTTTTGATTTGAATTCTGTTATTTGGGATTAGGGTTTTGATTTGAATTATGTTATTTTGGGGGTTTTGTTCTTGATTCTTCTCTACAGATTTTGATATCGTGATTTGGAACTAGTGTTTAATTTGAGTTATGTTATTTGAAACTTTTGTTCTTTATTCTTTTCTACATGTTTTGAACTCTTAATTTGGGACTAGGGTTTTGATTTGGAATTTTGATTTTTTTTTTTTCATTTAATGGTTGCGGTTTGTGATTTTTCGATGGTGGTTTGGTTTGGGATTTCTAGTGGTGGCTTGGTTTGGGGTTTCTAGTGGTGGCTTGGTTTGGGGTTTAGAAAGAAGAAGATGAGAATCTATTAAGAATAATTTTTCCATGTCATTAACTTTTATTTTTAATATTTACACCTCAATTGACCTGAGCGTGCCATGTAATCAATAATTGCATAGGTCATTCAGTTTTGGCCAGGGGACAATTACACCATTTTTAACGCCGTAAGCAAAAAGGACCAACTTGATCCATTTTTACAAAATATGAGACGCATATGAACATCTAAAAAAAAGTAAGACCACTTTGAACATATCTAACAAACTGAGAGATCAAAATAAGTATTAAACCTAAAACATGTATGAACTTTCAAAATTGTCTTACACGTCAAGTGACTTTCTAAGGTTACTAATTTACTTATCAACATTATTTTATTCAAATTCAACTAGCGTTCTTTAGTAAAAGATTGTGTAATTTAAAAAAAAAAAAAAAAACACAGATACAAGAACATTAAACTCCTTGCGGTGTAGTTGTGTTAATTTTTCTACTTTGATTTTTTTTTCCCAATACAATGGAGTGGAAATGTGTTATTATGTGTTGGTCCTTATGTTTTGTTGTTATAGTTGTAGCAGCTCCCAAACCATGCTTCCTTCCCTGCATAACCAATACTCTTGTTTTCTAGAAAAAAATAAGACTCTAGTGTGGCCTCAAACTTATTGTAATTTACCCCTACAAATCTTAAACCAATACTCATAATTATCCCAAATGCTTTGTTGGCTAACAAGAGCCAAGATATTAGTCCCTTTTACAAAATATTTAAGCATTGAACTAGACATTGATACCAATCCAAATATGAAAAATTAACATTGATTCTTATGCTTAAATAGATAATTTTTCATGAAATGTAGGAAAATTGATTATTTTACATAGAATATTTTCCATGATTATTACATTGATAAATAATTTTTTTTTTTGTAAAATATTTCTTATAAGATTAAATTTATTATTAAAAAAATATCTTAATTGTAGCCAAACCCTTGAGATCTCGTTGGACTGCTCATTATGGAGCTCTCGTGCCATGAAGGTCTCATGTTGTCCAACCCTTTCGCAATCAAACTCTTTCATAGTTTACTCCTCTCATAGTCTATGACTAGCACTGTCGAGCCTTTGTGCTAACAAGTCCCACACTGTCATGGTATCGTTAACCTGTCTCGTTTTGGTTAACCCTAATTTTGTTGGTCTTCCTTTTATTTCACACACACACTCTTTCTCTTTATGTCACCACTTTAGGGTTTTTTTAACACTTCAAATTTAGCGATTAAAATCCGAATTTTGATTCATGTTTGGCGCTTTCGCTTCTTGCTTCAAGGAACACTATATCTATTTACTTGAAATTTTTCTCTTGTATTACATTAAGAGATTATAATACAATCATTTTGGATTCGACTATAATCATAACAATCAGGGTTTTCCTAATGGATATAATCAGCGTAGTGAATCCTACTCAAATGATTGATTTATTTCATTTGTTTGTCCTGTTGTAACTCTTTCTCCATCATGACAACCACCTTAGTTTGTTTGTTGGAATCCTAAAGGTTGGACTCCCCTTCTTAGGGCATGCCTCCTATCATACCACTACTGTTTTTCCAGTACCCTCCAACATTGTCATTGTTATGCACATTATGTCCCTTCCAACTCCTGAAAGCACATAGTACATTAGTCTCATATCACTAAGTAAGATCATAATGTAATCTCACATCTTATTCTAATTTGAGTTATTTAAATCATACACTAATTATAAATAATGTTCAAGATATTTCAATTTAGAATTCCAATCACACCATCCTTCCTACATAAAATCATCATAAACCTCTCAACCTTAAATCACCAATTTCTCCAATATCTCACAATAAAAATATCACAGTCGTGGATAAGATAGAATATTAGGATTCTAATTAACTTGCCATAAACAACGATGCAGAACACATAACGTGTAAATCGATCATAGGAAGGAGAAATGTTTTCGTCAAACAACTTTGAAAAGAAGTACATTTGATTTATGTTTTAACCGTGTGAGAAAAGCTTGACGAATGAAACGGAATCTTCCATCTTTTCATGTTTAAAGACGTAAATTGGACACCTAATTAGACCTTTCTCTATGCTAATTCTATTAATATATGTGATCAACATCTAATGAAAGTGCAGGGACAACACACTACATCATGACAAATCAAAACACTAAGAAAAAAGTGCACGTGGTTGATGCAAACATACATAACTTTTGGACGACATTATTAAAGTAAAATAAAGGGGCAGAGATCAAGGCACACACACAGCTTCAGTTCAGATCTTACTTTGTCTCTCCCATTTCACTTTATTTCTGTAATTAGTCACTTCAACATTAATGAGTGAAGGATTAGTCATATGATTCTTTCATTATTTCTAACGTATTTCACTGTGTGTTAGTTATTTGTCGGTACTATAATTGATTGACATTGAAATGTCTGGCTATAAGCCTATTACCATAGGCTCAGATAAAACAAGATTCTTTCACTCAACATCGCAGATATGGTTTGCTTTGTTTTCCTTTTTATGTTTTTCACTTCATCTGTGTTCCTAAGCCTTTCATTTCTTGAATGTTACATATTGAGACTGCTCAATCCACGTACCATGCTTTCATATGATAAAGACTAATCAAATAGCCAATGAAACTTAAATAATTGAGGTTATGAGTTCCATAATTGAGAGATGATATGAATATAATAAGATCTTTTTTTAATAATTTCTAAGATAATCTCTTCAAAGAAATTAACTTTTGGAAAAAAAAAAATCCGTTGAGATCGAGAAGTTATGCAAGTGATGAGTTAGATTGGTCCATTAGGTAACACTAAACTAAGGAGAACAAGAAATTATACGACACTTATAATAGTAGCAATACATACAAGATGTTGGTTCTTGCTGCAATTAGCATAACTTGAGCATGCCAAATAATTACAATGAATTTATCGACTTTGAATATCCTCAGCATCCTCTTTTGTTGTCTTAAAATATTCTAGATATGTGTGTAGATCTCTACTCAACCCTATCACCTATGTGAAATTAAATTATATTGCAATCATGTGTAATGCTATAAATATATAGGAGATAGTCCACATAGCAGTGATGAATATATATATATATATATATATATATATATATATATATATATAATAGGACAAAATCACAGAAATGAGTATGTTTTCACTAATTCAATTTTTCGTGATTAGTTTGTCTAGTTGCCAATGATTTTGTTTTCTTTTTGTCATGTTAGTGTTTCAATATAAACTTAAGAAATTCATTTACTGAGTTTAAAAAATCCCAAATATGAATATAAGTTTCAAATTAGAAAAAAAATAAAAGAGATAAAAAAAACTATAATTCATTTGGATTAGAGATTGTATCATTCTCTTATGAATTTTTTATTACATTTTATTAGTATTATATTTTCTCCATGAATCTTTCTTGGAAAACCTATCACTAAGTTACCGTGGTTAAACAAAATAGAATTTGAGAGATGTAATATACACTAAACGAGAAGTTTATAAGTACATGAATGACACAAAATTTGATAAGTTTATCTATAGATTTTAACATGTTTAAAAAATCATAAATATAAAGAAAAATCATTTTAATTTCATTTTAAATTAAAATTAGTTTGTGTAAAATTTAATTTCTAAATGCTATTTTCGTATTAAATTTTCAAAAATTTAAATATTTAACGGTGTATAAATCATTTTTAGTTAATTTTTAATTAAATTATGCATTTGTTCCTATTTTGGTAGAAAAGTCTAAAATCAATCAGCTTCCTTTTATGTTTTTTAATTTCTTTATTTTGAAAATTTTGATGTAATTAGACATTTTGGTTAATATTATACTATCAACATTAAAGAGATATAATGTATGAGTTTGTGAATCTTTTAAATTTTTATTTATTTAAAAAAAATTGTTAAGTGTTAAGCTAACATCATATCACATGACATTAAAAATATGATGTAGTTGTGACAATGCCACATGTAAGGTATTATTATCTTATAGTCTCAATTTGATCACTATAATTTTATTGTCTTAATTTAATTCCATTTTTTAAATTAAACAATTTAGTCTCTCTTCAAATAAAAATCAAATTTAATTTTTAAATTGTATATTAAATTTTATTAAAATTATTTTAAAGTCGTTAATAGAAAATAACATTAATAGTTGTTTATCAATTGTATTTCATAAAATAAAATAAATTTATTAACCTTTTTAATTCTTTTAAATAATTGTATATTTTTAAAATGTTTAAAATCCAATAATTTCTATTAAAATGTTTGAGTTGGTTTAAAAATAACAAATTTTATAAATTCAAATGTAAAATTTTAAAATAATTTTAAAAAAATTTATAAAAATTAAAAAAAAATACATTTAAAATTTAAAAAAATTAAATAAATTTTAATGTAAAATATAAATATAAATAAACTTAATTTTGTTAAAAATATTTAAAATTTAATAAAAATATCAATTTTAATAAAAATATTTGTATTAAATTATATATTTAGTTTCCATTTGAAAATGGATAAAATTATGTCATTTTGAAAAATAATATAACTTAATTAAGACAAAATAAAAATATAAATATAAATATAAAAATGTTACCAAATAAGCTATATCAGATTTGAAAAATGTGCATGGACACAGGCCAGTAACAGTCTGTTAATAAAGTTCATGGTCAATCACTTTTTGCACCCTCATGTTTTCTTTCTGCATCTTCATGAGGTGTTGGAAGTAACAACATAAACAGGTTTTATATTTAATTAAGGTGAATAATTATATATACTCAATAAGATATACATGAAATTCTCTTATTGTAAGAGGTTGCATAAATCAGATTTACACACGAGTTCAAATTAATTAATAATATTTTAAACATTAATCTTATGTATATACTTATTGAACTTCTTTCTAATTTAATATTAAAGATAACCCAAAATTTTTCTTAAATCATAATTCTTTATTACAATGAATACATAACTTTCCATACTAAAAGTTAATTCCTTAAACACAACAAACTCTTTCACAACAAAAGTTTATGATAATCAATAAGTCAAATTCTATTATTAGATATAACCTTCATTAATATTTTATTTGAATTCTAAATCATAAAAAATATTTTCCAATCCTTAATAAATTAAATATAAACTTATGGATAATCAAATTATAAAAAATATTAAACATGAACACAAAATACTACCATCGAATAGAAATACATAAATAAATATAAACAATTCCATAAATTTCATCACACTAGGATGAGCCAATTGTATAAATATTTAAAAAGAGACCAATTAAGTTAAAATTAAAGAGAAAGTTAATTTTATTAATATAAAATAACTGATCATCATCGTAAAAATTAATATTACAAGTTGTTTTGTTTATAAATTTATTATAATCACATTCCGTTGTAAATCTTCTTTAGTCAATAAGCTACTAACCTACTTTTAAACAAAGGGAGTGTTTAACAGTCTATTTTAGTTGCTTAATCTTTTCTGTTAAATGAAGGTAAAAGTTAATCAAATCGATTAAAAAATTAATAACAAGAGTTGGTTTATCTGCTTTATTATGTGAAAATAGTTTTTTGAAACTCAAACCACTTGGTAACTTGTTTTCAAGGCTAATATAATAATAATAATAATAATAATAATAATAATAATAATCATAATAATAATAATAATAATAATAATAATTAAATATTATAGGAATTTATTGGAACATAATAATTAATTGTAGAAAATTGTGGGTCCAAAAAATGGAGAAAAATTACTCAAAAACTTGGATACTCTTCTTCACCATGCTCACATCAGTGCATTAATTCATACTAATTACTTCTAAGTTAATTTTAGAATCAGTTCTTCTTGTGTTACCTGCCATAATAATGACCATACTATTTAATAATTCCTTTGGGTAGGTCACACGAAACCATGGACAATGTCTGTTACTGACTGTTAACAACTTACTGCATTCATTTGAAACAAACATTTTAATGTTTACTTTTAGGGTTTGATAATTAGGATTCGGGCAAGATGGGGAGAAAAGACTCCATTTCCTATCAATTTTTAATTTTCATTCTCTAGTTCACAAATCATTAATCATTCGAGCAATTTCTCTTGGTAACTTCGCCTTTCTCAATTCGTGTTTTTTTTTTTTTTTTCTGGTTGCATGCTACTTCAGTCTCTTCAGTTTTGTTGCAGGAATCTGGTATTGGGGCAATCTCTGCATTTCGACATTCTGGGTATGTAAAAAGTTGCATCTTTCTCTTTTGTACATTGTTTGAATGCTTCTTAGTTGTAAGCTTTTACTTCAGTTTTTCGTGTTTTTCATTCTGTGTTTCTACGCCCGTGTTTTACGCTATTTATCACCATTGAGGGTTCTCTTTGAAATCCATGTTCATGACGCTTTATGTAAGGATCATTGGAAGTAGGTCAAAAACAAATGACTCTAATTCTTTATTTGTATGTCATAGAGGATAGAATTAGAAAAGGTGGAGAGGAGCTGAAAACGATGGGTTTTGACTTTCTCATCTTGGATATTCATTGAGACAGTAAAATATGGAGAGGATTGGAAATCATTATACTTTCTTCTTACTTGGTAGGGTTGAACATCACCTTAGGAAATTCATAATTAGAATAACCCCTCCCTAATTCTCAGCTCAATTTCATTCACACTATAAAGAAGTGGTGTAAATTTGTTAGCCTGAGTGAGAATGAGTGGGCTTGCACTATCAGTTGGTTCCGCACTTTCCTTTTTTCCAAGCAAGTGATTTCCAAACCCTTCCAATTGTAACTCTTACACTAAGAGAAAATAGAAAAGCACTTCTATTCGTTGTGATTGCATGTCCAACCTCTCAAGCCTTTTCCCACATTGTTGGATGAAAATCCATCGTGACCAGAGCTTCTGTCACATTCGGAGTTCTTCTCAGCCACAAATTTGAGTCCGTCTCTGTTTAAGCCAGTTCTGTTCTGTTCTTATGCAACTCTGTATGTCTGGTTCTGTTTTGCTTTGTCCATGAGCAATTTGTTTGCTTCTGTTTGTCTAGTTAGGTTGTCAGGTTGTGTTCATATTTTCATGTCTGTCATTTATGACTTTATTTATGAACATTCTTAAACTTGGGAATCTATGATTATGAATTTAAAATTAATTAAGTATCTGATTTGTGTTATATGCAAATATAGGAATTTTATGAATCTTGAAGGATATGATTCCATAATTTTTTGTTCTCTGTTTCCCCTTCCAGAGTCTTGAGTAACATCCTGAGTTTGACACCTTGCTATTCTCTGGAATTCTTTTCTTATCCTACTTACTGTAAGGTTGGGTGTTTTAAAGAGCCGTTGTACTGGTTTGAAGTTCAGTCTGTTAAATGATAAAAAATTCTATCGGGATAGCAAATTGTTTGCAATGCATATTATCCTAATATTTCATTTTCTATTCAAAGAATTATTGGTGCAAGAATGGTTTTCTAGAAAATATTGTTTGGCTTTTTTCTGCAGTGATAATGGAAGAAGCAGGTTATGATTGCCCCAAATTTCAGGAGAACGAAAATCTTGCAGTCCCCCCTGGTTTTGTATCCCTCACATCTTTCATTTTGAGAAAGGGTGGAAATGTTAAGAAAAATGATAAATCTACAGCCTTTCCAGTTGCATCTGAACAAGAGCCAAACTGTATGAAGACTGAACTTGAGACGAATGACATTGATGCTTATAGGCAGGGTCTTATACGTCGGCCATGGATAAACATGGACCTGAGCGACAACCACAAGCCTAAGGAATCTCACACAAAGCATCTTCCTATGGTTAAGTTGGGAATCTTGCATTTTTTTGGTTAGTGGTTAGATTGCTAATAAAATCAAACCAGATAGGCATAGTCCTAGACTAGGTTATTAAACTGAGATTCAAATTGGGAACTACTAAGCTGATTTTGGAATTGTAATCATAGTTTGTTTTCAATTGTAATATTTTAAGTTAATGAAAAAGTAACTTTAAATATATCGACATGATGTATAGTTAGTTTAAGTGTTTAATGTAATAAGTCTGAGAACAAATTACTAGTTTTATATAAGTTTCTGAAGTCTCTATTTTAAAAGAATGGAAATGAATCAAGGAAACAATAAAATAGAGTGCATGCATTGGCTGAGTGAGTGACAAATGAAGTAATGAAATAATCAAATAGGATAAGTTTAGAAGCCTTCTTTCAAGTTCTTTTGATTTAAAAATTTAAACTTCTATGATTTTTCATTTTCTTTTGTGAAAATTGGTGAAAGAAAAGTAAATGCAAAAATATTTGTTTTTTAAGTGATTCACATCAATGATACAAAATGAAGTTTATCCATCGATTGGGAAATTCAAATTCATTTAAGATTCATTTAATGATTGAATGGTATGATTCAAATTGTTTAACAATGAATACTAGAATCAAGATACCTCATATGTCCTTAGGTGGTGGGTAACCTGAACATCATCTTTCTGATTTTATCTTCTTTGAGTTCTACATAGTTATTAGGATTCATTTAGAGACAGGTAGTGTATTTAAACGTCTAAGTTCTTGTGTAATGTTTGTGTTGGTTTGGCTCTGGATTGCAGGACTTGATAATTTTTCATTTGCTGTGACTGGTTTCTCTTCTATTTTCTAACCATAAAGAAATTTAATGATATTTGTTTTCCTTTTTTCATTTTTAGAACCTACCTATAAATCCTAGTCGTCCAAAGGGGACCATGCGTGGGTGTCCTAGTTGCATTAATTGTGTGAAGGTATGTATCCTCACTTTACCTATCCACATTGATACTTTATTTTTGTTTGCTTATCAAAGTCTTGAATCAGGTAACAGCAAGGTGGCATCCTAAGGACGCAATAAGAGAAGATTTGGAAGAAGCTCCTATCTTCCACCCAACAGAAGAGGTACCAACCACCTAGGTCTAGTTGTATGCTTTCGTTGTGTCACCTTGTGTACATCTTGATTTATGTTGTCAAATGTGGATTCTTGAATAAAATATCTGTGTAATTGTGTATGTTATGAAGGAATTCAAAGACACACTTACATATATTGCAAGTCTACGTTCCAAAGCAGAAACTTATGGAATTTGCCGAATTGTTCCTCCTACTTGCTGGAAACCACCATGCTTTCTTCAGAGAGAACACGTATGGGAAAAGTCTGAATTTGTTGCTCAGATTCAGCGAATTGATGGACACCAAGTTCGGCGAATTGATGGACACCAAGAAATTATGGCCAGTGCTTGTGAAAATACAAAAAACAAGAGAAAAAGAGATGTAGAAGTAGCTTTGGGCTCTCAGCTTTGTAAAAGAAACACTAGCACCCCAAATAACCATAATGTTGAAGAATGTGATTGTGAGTCTGAACCAGGTCCTAAATTCAGTCTCAAAACATTTAAGGAATATGCAGATGTGTTTAAGAACCAGTACTTTAATTACAATGATAAGAAGAAATTCATAGGTTCCAATATAAAATTAGCTATACCTGAGCAGTCGGAACCATCTGTGGAGAATATTGAGGGTGAGTATGGTCGAATTGTTCAAAATCCATCTGAAGAAATTGAGGTATATTGATGAATAAATTCAATATGCATTGCCTTTTCCATCTTCAGTTTTTTATACGTTCTAAAAATTCTAATTGATCACATGCTAGGTGCTTTGTTGTAATAAATTGGAGGCTGGAGTTTTTAGCAGTGGATTTCCTATAGTTTCTGATCCTGTGGCAGCAAACGCTTACCCTGAATATTTGAAATCTGGATGGAACTTGAATAATATTCTTTCAGGTTCCCTTCTTTCATTTGAAAGCCCTGACGTTTCATGTAACCTAGACCCCAATGTTAGTGTGGGAATGTGCTTCTCTGCTGTCAACTGGGTAATACTATCGCTTTATTACCTTATATTTGCATGCATATCACATTTTTGTTTTCAATATCTCTGTTCTAGTAGTTTTCTGGTGGAAACTTCCAAACTGATTTTCAAATTTGATTAATGAATCCTCTTTCTTTACTTCTCTATCTAATCGCTTGACATAAACAGAAAGTTGAAGAGCACCACTTATACTCATTATCATACATACATCTGGGTGAACCAAAAGTGTGGTATAGTGTCCCAGGAAGATTTGCTGTTAACTTTGAAACAATTTGGAAAAAGTATCTACCAGATTTGCATGCAGGAAAGCATCATATGCATGATACTATGGTGAGAATATGATTGCTTGTTATGAACAATTTTGTTTTTTTAAAAAGTAACTGCTATGCACACCTAACATCCTTTTATTTCTCATGTGACTTCTGTTAACCCTTTCAAATATGAATCCATGCATGCTTTTCTGATAAGCATCATATTGCTGGTCAGGTGGATTTTGATTCTGCAGGATTATTTGTATACTAATTTCACTCATTTCCTGTCGATATTTCCCATCTATTACCATTTATGAACATGTTTCTCCTTCCCACATGTTTATTGTCATATTTCCTCTCTTTATATCATCTAGTGAATGTCAAAAGTTTCATTGACAATACAAAGTATCAGTCTTTTGTAGTAGCTGATTCCTAGGTTTCAAGGAAGAATAATTGTATGTTCATTTGTGTTGTCAGCTGATATTCAATAGGCCAACGGGCACTTAGAGAAGAAAGCAAAGGCTTCACTTATAGGATCTATGTTTTCCCTTGCTTAAAGTATAGCTTACATTATTGTAATCAACATGGTATTGGAATACCAAATGTTTTATGCAATGTCCTTGAGTTGTGGGTTTTCTTTTTACCTTGAAAAATGTGAAGAACACTTTCTGCTAAATGTTCAACCTCAGCAGCTCAACCTTTTGTTGAAACTGTTGTCATTCACAATCCTTTTTTTCAGAAGAAAGCCCAATCTCATCTAGGCTCCAAGGTTGCCAAAACTTGTTTTTGCTGCTTGCAGTAATATTTCTTTGGCTTTGTTGAAACTTTATTAATTGTTGCTATCAATTTATGATAGAGAAAGTAGTAGTGTAAAATTTTATTCTTCAACTAGTTTTATTCAGCATGGATAAATTCCTGTCACCTCAAATATTAGGTATATATTGTTGTTTCCAAAGGAAACACATTTTTTGTATGTGAAACTGAGGTGGGTCTTTATGCTAATTTTTGTTACTAGGAGATGCAATTATCATGCTCCATATTGAAGGCAGAGGGTATACCTGTCTATCGTTGTGTTCAGTATCCTCGTGAATTTGTTCTCGTCTTCCCTAGGGTATATCATTCAGGATTTTATTGTGGTTTCAACTGTTCTGAATCAGTAAGTTTTGCTCCTCTTGAGTGGCTGCTTCATGGCCAGAACGCTGTAGACCTTTATCGTGAACAGAGGAAGAAGACATTATTTTCATATGACAAGCTTTTATTAGGAGCTGCAAATGAAGCTGTCAGGGCACAGTGGGAAACTGGTCTATGCATGAAGAGCACATCCTCCGACAGCTTAACATATAAAGGTGCCTATATAAAAAATGAGTTCTTAACAAAAGCTTTCAATGTAAGTCATTCAGCTCGAAATCCTAGTTTTTCTAAGTTGTTTATTATCAACTTCAAATCTCATTGATCATTAACAATTCTTCGATCACTTATCTTGATAAACTGAAATGACGGGAGAGGCACACATTTTTCGTATTAATAATATTAGAGAATTCTGAAGGTCTTCTATCCATCCTTCCTTCATTTTAGTTTTCTTGTTAAAATTAGGCTACGTATTTTGCTTCATTCAGGTTGATGCATCCATACCTTATTATATTTGTTTCCTTTGTGTAGACTCGCATTCAGAGTGAAATTTTGAAGAGGAAATTTCTTACCAGTTCATTAGTATCACAAAGAATGGATGAAAAATTTTATGCCACCTGTAGGAGGGAATGTAGTATTTGCCTGTGTGATTTACACTTGTCTGCTGTTGGGTGTTCATGTTCAAATGACAAGTTTGCATGTCTTGATCATGCAAAACATTTTTGTTCTTGCACTTGGAGCAACAAAATTTTCTTCTACCGTTATGAAATCAGTGAGTTAAATGTTCTTCGTCAAGCTTTGGACGGGAAATTAAGTGCAGTATTTAAATGGGCCAAAGAGTATCTTGGATTAACTCTGAACTCTGCTGCCTCCAAGAGATCAAAACCACGCTCAGAAAACGTTGGTGGTTCAACCTTCCCTGCCCAAGACTTGCATACGAAAAAATCTATATCCCAGACAGCAGCAAATAAATCAAAAGAGAAACCACTTCAATTGCAGGAAATATTGAATGCATCAAAGACAAAACAAAATGAAGAGGTTTCCCAGGTCTCACAGACTTCTGGTGACACTCACAGATCATATGGCACTCATTCAAAAACGAAGACAGATTTGCTTCAGTCAAGCTGTGCAAGTGGTACGAAAGGAATGAGTTCTGTTGGCACCAAAGTAGATACGGAGATGGATGGGAGTAAGGTAACAATTTCAAAGAAAGGAGATCCAAAAGCATCGAAAGTCTCTTCAGTTACAAACTTACGTTACTTGTCTTTTCTACAAGAACATGTGTTACTTGATGTTTCATCTGATAGTACGAGTACCTCTTCATCGGACTCTGAAGTTGCATAAATAGCTAATGGCTAACTTGTACAACCGGAAAAGATATCAAGTAGTTCTTCCTAGATTTATCATTGTAGGAATTTGGATGGGACATCCATCTTAGTGTACTTTAGATATAATTACAAAAAGGTTGGCTTGTAACCTAATATATTCAACGGTTGACAAGAACCAACACTATTTGGCTAGTAAACAGAACGGCAGGTCCATTGGTTCATTTTGTATCCTGAGTTTTTGTAACATTATTCTTGTCTCTTTCTCGTAAATTTGGTGTTTCTTCCTTTTTTTCTGCACCCTCAGCCGAAGCTGCTTTTCTTCTATAGATTGGCTATGGTTGAATAACTTTTAAATTGCTAAACTTGATTCGGCTGTTGTTCTGTTTGTAAGAATTATATATGTTTCTGTTCAACAGGATTTGTGCACAACCATTTTTGCATTACTTGAAGGGTGCTTAATGAGTAAAACCCAAAGCACTAAGTATCTTAAAGTCATCAGACATCAGAAATGGCAACATAATAGATAGTACTAGTATATTATGTATATAGTGGCCACGGGCTCTTTTTCAAGTCCTTTAAACTACCTCATAGCATCCTTAAGAACTAGACATTGAGCTGCGATGTCTCAAGAATGTCAAATATATGCTTCGTAGTTTTTTATTTTCTCAGAATTAGTTGTAATGTCTGAGTCTCCTTCAACAGGGTTATTTTATGTTTGGCGACAAATAAGAGTTCATTCCTTACAGTGTTTTTTTTGCACGTTCTTCTTCGAGTAACGTTACTTTCAACTAAGGACCAAAGACCCTTAGACACTCGGACAGAAGCGAATCAACAACAGGTTAAACTTTCACTCTTAGTTTATTTCTGTACAAATTAAAAAGCCCGAAACAGGGGAAAAAAATGTGTAAACATCAATTATGCCGTCACTTCGTAATTTGTCTGTTACCCTCTCCACCAGCCCATTTGTTTTGAGAAGAAAATAAAAAACATCAAAGGTGAAACTAGTTACATCAATAAGTAATATAAACATGCCCGCAATGTCGGCAGGTGTGATATACCAAAAATAATCAAAGTCCTAACGGAGAAAAAGAAAGGGTAATACAAATGGTTCTGAATATCCTATTAGAGATGATACAGTACACAAGAAAACCCACTTGAAATTGAGTGGGATTCAATGCAAATCGAAGTAAAAACTAAAAAGAATGAAGCAATTATATATCTATTAATACAAAACACCACAATTCACAACCCAGCAGAAACCAATCCATGCAAGGTCACAATCCCAATTAAAATATTCTCATCGTTTATCACAGGCAAAAACTGAACAGGCGACGGAGGTGCTTCCATTTTCTTCATCGCCTCCACCGCCATAGCCTCCGGGCCAATAATTCTTGGATTCCTGACATCAACAAAAAAAATCTCACTGTTACATACTCGTCTCCTCAACCAGCATCAAACATAACTTGAATGCAGAATATGTATTATTGACACCATTCTCTGATCAAAAGTAGAGTTTCTTCTGTTCTGATTCTGAGTTTTCTAGGTAGTATGTACGCATGTATTGATATGATGATGATTGTTACCTGTTGCACATCCTCCCCACAGTGAGTTTGAAAATGGCTTCCCCGCTGGCTCGGAGAGTGCGACGAAGATCACCGTCGGTGAACGTTCCGATCAGACGGTACCGGTCATCGATCACAAGGAGGCATCCGCATCCTTTGCTCGTCAGTTCCACAAGCTGATCCATAATCAAATCCGTTTCTCTGCAAATCGGAAGGTCGTCCTGTTTCCTCATCACATCCTTTACCTGCAATTCAAATTCGAGTCAGACAACAAATTAGGGGAAAACAAATGCAGATGCAAAGGAACGAAGAGGAGGACCTTGAAGATGAGACTCTTCCCGATCTTGCCGGCGGGATGGTTCGCAGCGTACTCCTCCTTGGTGAGATTCCTTGCCTCCATGAGCGCGATGGCCACAGTGTCCCCGAAAACCATCTGAATGGCGGTGGATGTGACCGGCGCAAGGTTGAACGGACAGAGCTCTCTCTGAAGAGGCAAATGCACGGCCATGTCGCACGCCGCAGCCAGCGCGTTACCTTCGACGGAGGTGAGCGCGATGAGGAGTGCGCCCTTCGCCCTCGCGCAAGGCACCAGGCGGAGGAGCTCCTCGGTGGCGCCTGACTTGCTGAGGAGTACGAGAACGTCACGGTCGGTGAGGATCCCGATGTCACCGTGGAGCGCGTCGACCGGCGACAGAAAGGCGGAGCGGATGCCGAGCGATACGAGCGTCTGCGAGATCTTGTGGGCGACGAAGCCGGACTTGCCGACGCCAGTGAAGAAGACGGTGCCTGCGGCGTTAAGGAGAGCGCGCGTGAAGGCTAGGGTTTGGGAGTGGTCTATGTGTTCGAAGAAGAAGTTGAGGTGGCTCTGCTGGGACTTGAACAGCGTCGTGAGGGCGCTCTCGTCAATGTGGCTGCTCTCGTCAAGGCTATGTTTCGCCGCCGCGGCTGGGAATGCCGGCAAAGGAAGAGAACCCATCGCGACGATCTTGTGACGAAGGACTATTGCTTTTCCTTCAGATCACAAGAAAGGAACATCAAACAAAAAACAGTTTTTTTTTTCTCTTCCCCTTTTTCTCTGATTCATATAAGAGCATTGATGGAAGCTGATGCCTTTGATTTACGCGGTAACAAAACGAGCGTTGGTTGTGCTGTTAAACTAAAATTAAAATTAAAATTATTTTTATTTAAAAATGGACCATGTAATATAAGGCCCATCTTATATCCCAAGGCCCGCCTACTTTTCATGCGGCCCACTTAATAAATTTGGAGATATTGTTTTTTATTTTATTTTTAATAAATATTCCTAAATGATCTCTCCGTTATCGTTTCAAGTTTTACTAAACTTCCAAGTTTTGAATTTTTTACAAACTGATCAGAAAAGTGTGGAATGAAAGAGTTTCTAACAATTTCTTATAGATCATCACAGAGATTGCAGACTTGCAAGAAATCTATAAACAATTGAAAGAAAAATGAAATAATATTTTTAATTAATTAAAAAATACTTTTGGAAAAGATAAATCATAAATAAGATATTTTGAAGTTTGGAAGAGCTAAACCATTGCTTCAAAAAAGAGTTATTTAGAAAAAGAAATGTATTTAATTTTCTTTTGTAGAAGCCAAATAGACCTTAGTGTGTTTTTTGGTCAAAATATTTCCTACTTTTGGACAACAAGTGATAATGGAGAAAGGCCTATATGGCAAAAGTGTTCAACTTGCATGATGAGTTATTCTATTTAAAGGGTACAAAGTCATATTCGTTCTCTTTGGGCTAAGTAACTTTTTAAATTTCCCATCTCACACATTAAAAGTATGTACAAGATTATGTTATGGTAAGATTTCTATACTCTCAATATTTCTCCTTTTTTCTAAGAAAAATTCTGAAAAATTAATAAAATTCTCAACCTCCCTAAAATAGTAACCCTAAGTTGTCCAACATATTTGAAAAAATCTGCCATGCTTAATTTTCTCAGTGCAGTTTAACACATTGCTTGTGTTTTCTGTCAAACATTACCGGTAGTAAAAAAGATAATTTTGTTATATATTTATCATATTTGTTATTTATTTTTTAAAATATATATAAGTTCTGGATTTATATTTTGACAGCAGCAAAAGAAAAAATGAAATCCAGGTGCAAATTTTGTTGTGTACTTGCATCGTAAGTTTTGAAAAAGAGTGTGAAAAGAGTGTTAAGAAAAGAGAGAGAGAGAGAGGAAGAGGCCCACATCGGATAGGACCGTTCAAAGTCAGTCCAAAAGCAGAAGCCCCACGTGCACACCTGTCATCTTTGTCTGCTACACTGACAGGACACTTCCGGGTGGATCCCATATCACATAAGTAAAAAGTTTGTATAAATATCTTTAACTAAAATTAGGATGCTTGTATTTTAAGTTAAAGTAATTGAAATTTTTCATTTTTTCAAAAATAATAACTGTTATTTTGAAAGAAAACAAACATGACTATAATATATAAAACTCTACGTGTATACTGAATAATGAATCAAATTATATGTATTAAATTAAATTATTCTAATTTAAATATTATGCTTTTTATTATAATGGGTGAACATGATAATATTGCAATAGTTTATGCAATTAATTACTGAGGCATTATTAATGGATTATTTTTTAATTTCGACTCATAGTTATAGCTATTTTATCTTGTCGAAAATATTCTTTTATATGAATAGAAAATGGTTTTCCTATTTTACTTGCCTACTTAAACTGTTTTTGTAATATAGTTTACTATTTATTTCCTTTATACAATATAGGTTAGAAAGAAAAAAGAAGAAGATGGTGCATAAGAACACTTACAACAGTATCTAGTGTACTAACATGAATCTCAAAAAAAAAAAATATTGAGAATTTAATTGAATATTGGATGATTAACGAGTTAAATTGGTCTTGCCAGATGAATTAGATAAGATTTAGCAAAATCTATTATCCAATCCATTAAAAAAAATGGGAATGAGTTGGGTTGAGTTATGCTTTTCCATTGTGTTAAACTCAATCAAATCCAACCATTTAGATTTTAAATCTTTATTTATTAAAAATTGTAAGTTTTAAATATTAACTTAATTAATTTACAAAAATTAACTTAAGGTTTTAAGTAAATTAATAAGTCATGCCATAACAAGTTTGTATAAACTAATTTAAGATGTGAAAATAAAAAATAAAAATAAAAACATAATTTGTCTTACAATCATAAGTACTGGATCTCAAATCACTTATAATAAAATTATCACTCAACTGTATACAATTATATAAGTTTAAATTAGATTAAATTTGATCTAATATGAAATAAAATCAATCCATTTTTTTATCATCCAATTTAATTAGATTAAATTAGATCAACGAGTTATCAGATAACATAACTTCAAAACATTTCAATTTAGATTAAATATATAGCTGAAAAATTAAATAATCCTAAATATATATATATATATATATATATATATATATATATATATATATATTCAAACTAAAAATAAGTCTTAAGTTTTTTTATACATGTTTTATGTAGATTTATTGTCTAATAGATGTAATTAAATTTTGGTAGAAAAGTTAGAATTTGCAGCTAACCTAGAGTATGATAAATTATCTTAATTTATTTAAAATATAAATTATTTGGTTATGATTTATCTAATTGTAAACACTTATAATAAGATGCCCATGTAGTTTATAGTGGGGAGAAAACAATTATTACAAAAATACAACAACTTTATCATTTTAAGATAGTTGGTGTTTAAGATGAGATTAAGAACTTTCTTTGATTTTAAAGCCCTTTAACTTATGTGGAGCTTATTGTGAAGTAAGTTTTGGAATCCACTTTCGAGCTTGTTGTGGTGATGGACCTAAGGTTGAGTCTATGTTTGATCCTGTTGTGGATCTTGTGTGTTGGAAGTCTCACATCGACTAGAGATAAGGTCAATTTATAATATACAAGTGAGGTGCAAACTTCACCTTTACAAGTCAGTTTTGTGGGGTTGAGTTAGGCATTAAAACTCATTTTCTAATATGGTATCAGAGTCATGGTCAAAGCTTATCCTAGTGTGAAGGGGAAGCTTATCCTAGTGTGAAGGGGTGTGTTGGAAGTCTCACAGGTCAATTAATAATATATAAGTGTGATCCAATAGATATACCTTCTTTGAAGAATGTCATTCCCATTGTTGATAGTTTGAAGTTTACAAAATTTAGATTCACCTCATTATAGTTTTTAACCAAAATTTAATATCAAATCTTTCAAAGCAAGGATTTTTAATAAATATTAATGAGTTTTATAAGTCTTTTGCGGATTATATCACTTAATATGATGAAAAATTTTATTATTAAGTTTTAGTTTCTGTCAGCAAGTGGACCAGTGGGACTTGTACAACACTTAACAACTCTTCATTTCATAACTCAATCAGACATCAAAGTGCACAAAAATACAAGAAACTCTTTTTTTTATTTTTATCAAACAGTTGGTATGCAAAAAATTTAACATAAAGTATTTATAATTTGTTAAGACTAAAATTCATCTAGTTCATTCTCATCAAGAACATTTCAATTTCATCTATTAGGTGTTCAATTTTAGGTTTAGGTTCAAATCATATTTTCCAATACATCTAAGAACCACAATTCATGCGTGGGTGACCAATCCAAAGCAAGCATTAAGCATATAAATTGAATACTAACATGAATTGGAAAATCATAGATCATTAACATCACAAAATACATAAGAATCCATGTTTTACAACTACACTGAACAAATAGGAAAAGTCCTCCATGGATAAGAAAAAAATTGAAACCATAGAGAGATGCACAACCTTTCTCAAGGTTCTTTGCAACTGCTCCATTTTCCAATTACTCTTCCTCTTTGCATTTGCATCTCCAATTCATGACTCATCTTCTTCCTTAACCCAAAAGGGTTGAAATCACTATTGATGAAAATTGAAACTCAAAAAGTAAAAGGGAGAGCTTCCTAGCACCACAAAAAGCCTTTAAGAGCCTCTTCAGTTGTTCTAGGTGAAGAATGAAGTGTAGAAAGAGAAGAATCTCTAAAACCTTCGCGAAAACATGACTAAATACCCATTTTAGGTGTTTCTAGTCTGACAGACCCGCCCTACGAGTGAAGAGTGTCGATCAAACCATGAAGAGTGTTGGTCAATGCATGAACAGTGTCGGTCAACACGTGAACAGTTCCAATTAAATAGTGAACAATGTCATCAAAATAATTTGGTTTTCTATTGTGTTCACAACACTAAACATGATTCTTGTAGCACCTAGTGTGGGTATTCACTTAAAATTCATCTTTTGTTGTCCAATCATACTTTCTTGAATTCCGTCTTGTTTTCCTCCACCAGAATTGTTTCCTAATTTCACACTCAAATAGAAATTAAAAGTAAAACAATCATATACTAAGTACAACAGAAGAAAACATGAAAATATACTAAACTTGAAGAAAAAACAAGATCAAAACTATGAAAGAGTTTATTTATTCACTAAAATATACACACAAAAACATGTAAAATAAATCGTTATCAATTTTTTATTAATATAATATTGGTTTATTTTTTCCATCTATATTTACTTTAAGTGTTTATAATTAATAATTTTATCCATAACATGAATTTGATTTGATCCTTTATTTTATTTTATTTTTTAATAAAATCTTTATTATAATAGTAATATCTAGCATTGGTGTTTATTTAGAAACAAAAGAAAATATACCTTATCCTTTAATATACTATATCTCGTTCTGAATCCCCATTTCATTACTATTATCTTAAAATAAAAAACATAAATCTAAAGAAATTCTTATTTTGAACTTATTCATTATTTAAATAGTTTTATACCTTTAGGCTTTATTCTAAATGATTTTTTATTTTTAAAAAATTAATTTAAAATTTTGTTTATATTTTTAAATAATATGTTTCATAACTTTAATGTTACCTTTATAAGTATTTTTCTTATTCAAATTCTCATAATTGTTTTCATTTTCTTTCATCCATTACATTTCATCCATTACATGATTACATGAAACCCGTTCATCGGTCCACTCTCCAACTTGGTCTCATAATTCTATAAACATTAAGAAAATAGTTTAACTTAAAAAAATATCTTGCTGAAATAATAATTATAAAACTAAAATATCTAATAATCTCAGAAGTTCTAATAATAATCCAGATCCAAAATGTATAAGAAATTATTTATCAACACATGTTATCCTCTTTATTATTAGATTATAAACAAGTGTTTCAGTGAAAAAATATATTAAAATTATCTGAAAGTTAAGAAATTCTGCACGAATTAGCAAAAACAACGTGCACAAAAAATGTAACAATTTACCAAAAAGAAATACAATAATCATATGATATAACACAGTCCATGATTTTTGGCTTGAATTTCATTTCATATATAATTTGGTCCATATTCTATTATGGGAATCCAAATTACATGTTGACCCTATTTTATATCTTTTATAATAATAACTAATAATGATAAATAATAAAACTAATAATAATTGTTATTTAAAAAAAATAAAATAAAATATATTAATTTTTCTTTTGTATTTTTAAATCAACAATATTTAAATTTACTTTATTCATATGTTATTTTTCATATTATACTTTCTTACCTCTATATATCATTCTATCTATTTTAGTTTTTACTAAATAAAACTTGAAATAAAACAGTAGTTTAGTAATGGGCCATCTCAAGAGAGAAAAACATTTTGTCACCAAAAAGCTTTGAATTTGTCCAACTTCTACCAAAAAGGGCTTTATGATAAAAAAAAAATCTCCAAAACAAAACTAATAATTAATAAAGGAGCATGCATCATTGTACAGTTAGAAGTAAGATTTTTTTTACAGTTTCAATATTAAATAATGTACATTTAATAGAAATAAACACAATTGAAGTGCAAGTTGCATGTTACTTCCATGTACTTTTCATATACTTCAATACTTTGGCCAAGGACAAATAGTTTAAGTCGTAGGGGCTGCTCTTCTTTATATATATATATATATATATATATATATATATATATATATATATATATATATAAGAGATATTGAAAAAGTCTTCTCCAAAACACACGCGTTCGATAAAAGTTACCCTTTTTTGTACGAAAACAAAAATAACAATCTGCAGGCATTTCTTTATTCTCTAACGTCATTTTCAAACTCCATTATTCAAACAATGAAACTATTACTACCAAGTAGGAATAGGGCTTCTAGCTTGGTCCCCTCTACTACTATGCATTTTTCATAACTTACACTTTAATTTCAATACTTTTATTTTTCATGTTGTAAAGGAAAATCAAATGAGGTTTTTGATTTTGCAAAACATTGGACAAAGGGTCCGATGATGTTATGTCTGTAAACTAGATTTTGATCGAGGATGTCCAGGCCCAAAACAACTGTTGTTTAAGACATTTAAGTTCAGAAAAAAAGAAGCTGGATTTTCTGTGTTTGAAGTAGACGACAGTTCAGTAACCAGGCAAACATGTCGGAACAAATGTGACCAGTTGAGTTTATTTTAAAGTGTTTCAAACTCGAGTTGTGTCATAAGAATAAATGTAGAAAAAAAATCGGTTCAGTTACTCTCAGAAAATTGACCACCTAGTTCAGCCTTCAACACGTGTTCTAATACTTCTTTTTTATCGTTTTGGTGATAAAGTCACGCGTGTAAATATCTGATAGAGTATTTTATGTTAGTGAATGCATCTTTTTTTTTTTTTTTTCCTTTTGAATAAGGTGAAACATGTCTGCAAATTTATTACATTCAAAACATCAAATAGTTTTTTTATACACATTTTAAAGAGACAAAGTTTTATTTGGATGTCTGGGTTAGAAGTCATATGGAGGTCTATAAATAAAAAAAAAAAAACAAAAATGAAAAGAAAAGTTATTTAATTTAAATAAATTAAGATAGTTTTTTAATATTTACTTATTTCTTATATTATTGTTTATTTGAAATCCTAACATTAATATTGATGATAGTTATAAATAAGTAAAAACCATTAGAAGATCTAGTAATTGGAATCATACATAGATTACACAAATTAATATATAAGTTATCAAATGAATAATATGTTAGTTTTGGAATGTACTATTTATTATCTCTCTTTATAAGAGGGACTATAATTAAAAATAAGTTACTATGAACCGATTCAACTTTATAATTTTCATCTTTTTAGTTTTACAACATTCTGGAGGACTCACTTTGACAGTGTTGATAAACATTTTAGATTATATTGTTCTTGCAAGTAAAATATCTTGCAAAAAGCCTCCATAGAATGTTTTCTTTTCTTCTTTGAAATGATCGAGTATATAAACATTGATGATCTTAAAATATCATTCCAAAAAGGATCATCTACATGTAGCATCTGTTTTTGCAGTATACAAAAAATCAATCTTATGCCCTTCAACTCCAAAACAATCACATCTAAATAAGGTAAATGTGAAATTTCCTAAAAATTATAGGTTTTATTTTAGTATTCAATAGTCGTTGACTTTGTATTATTGGAGTTTCATTTCTTGAAATCGCAAAGCTCTCAGTGATCAACAAGTGTCACACCCCTTTTTTGAGCTTTACAATGCACATTTCTTGAACTGCTCAACACAGTTTTAGAGTCTTTGTTTTCTTTAGCCTCGTTTCGTGTCATTTCACTATCATGTCCCTACAATTAAAAAAACAAATGATTCCTTCATTTATACAAAAATTCGTGTGCTACAATACTTCCTTTGTTGGCATTCTCATTGCAGTTAGTGTTGGTGTTCAAAGAAGCCAATATACAAATCTTTCGCAAGATTGAGAAAACATCAAAAAGATTAGTGTTACAGTAAAAGTAAATTATTGTAATCAACAATTAAAGGATCAAAGAAGAGACTAATGTTATGTTTTTCCATCCTCTTTCAATTGTTCTAGTTATTTGATATTCATCAAATTAACTAAAATCTTAAAGGTATTTTTTATATCATCATAACTATATATATATTTGTTTAACCAATGTATTGTACTTCAAAAATACAAATCTCAGTGTTTTATATATATTTTATTATTTTTATTCTTTTTTAATATTTTATTTTATTTTTATTTTTATAAGAATGCCTGAGTATCAATTTTGAATGCTCAATCACGTAAAACCTAATTTAATTTATCAAGTGAAACTATCTTCTCTTTTTTCTTTAATTCCTAGTTTTGTTTTTAATTAATTTTCTTTTCCTGTGTAATTTTTTATTCTCTCTCAATAATTCAACTTATTTTACATCCACCAAATTCACCTAAATCTTAAAAAAAAATACTCTTATCTGCCAGCAGTTACAAGATATTCTAATTATAATAAAATTTTAATTATGTGTAATTGTTTTCAAATTATTTGGCATTTACACCATTATTATTTGGCGCTCTATTTTAATATTTTCATAAGTAAAATATTTTTCTGGAAATTTGATATTGAATAAAATAAATGTAAATTTTTTGTATTAAATAATTGGTAATACATATTTTCTTTATTATGACTTTTATTTTGATAAAAATAATGTTTAGTTAATACTTAAAATAGTGAGAGAACATATATGAATATTACCACTGACTTAGTTAGAAGACAAATTTTATACTTGACATTAATGAAATAAAAAAGAAGTATGGATTTTCATTTTAAAGACAATAACTAGTATAATCAAATTTGTATTTATATGGCTCCATTGTAATCTTAATAAAATCATTATGTAAAGCAGCTTTCTTTTTAATCTATGGAGATTGACGTTGCAATAGAAGTAAAATATTATAATCAATTATTAAAAGTGAACTTAATGCTTTGTCTGTCTGTGGAAGACACAAATTTGTGAGGGTAATTACTGACATTATCTGTCAGGACAATTAGGAAAGATAGAACATAATCATGTACAATTTGCATATGTCTAAGTAATAAAGACAAATAATGTCTAGATCACTTAAATCTCCTAAATTTATCTGGTTTAGTGCAACAAAAATAAATAAATATTCATTAAAATAAATTATAATCTATATACACTATTATTTTCTTAATATAAAGATATGTTTACTTATGATAAACTATGAATCATGAAATTTCAGAAAAGGCAGTATATTTCAATATGATAATAAATTCTAACAATATATCATCAAGAAAAAAATGATTATTGAATAAAATAGAATACTTGTTTAAACTAGTTTCATACGATGGTAAACAATTTGTATCTCTAATGTAGTTAAAAAAAACTGAATTTGAATCACATCTTGGTGTCCTAAAGATATGCTTTTCATTAGAAAAACAAATAAGAATTTACAGTGTGACAATACACATGGTAGAAAATGATTTAGAAAAATGAAATAAGATATCTGAAATAGTACGTTGGATAGAAAAAGTAAAAAGTAAAATAGACAAAAGTAGGTGAAAGATGCAAGAAAATATAATACATCTCTGGATGAAAATTTAAAAAAAAAAAAAATCATCACAAAATCCATAGTTAGTATGTGTCTCTTAAAATTGATTTATACGGTTGGATCCTCAAAGAAATAAAAGCAAAGCAGCAGTCTGTCTGTGTGATTCATTCATTGGAGGTAATTAATAATATTATGAAAGAGAGTGCGTGTGTGTGGACCCAAGTGATAAAATAGTGTGCAAAAATATTAAAGGAAATTGCAGTCCATTAATAAGGTCAGAAAATCCTTACCCTTTATTTTGATGGTCCTGGAGGGGCCAAAATGTCATTCCTCTGTGTGAGACAATAATTTCTTAGATACTTATTCTGATACATTAATGATGATGGAAGTTTGATTAGTGAGTGGTTTTAAAGACATAAGTGTTTAATATGAATATGGTTGGTGATATTTTGAATATAAGAATGCTTCCTGGTATAGATACAGAGGTTGGACGATGATGGAGAAGAGGAGTTGAAATTGTGGGGCAATAATTGTGTGAGCAGAGAGAGAGAGAGAGAGAGAGAGAGAGAGTATGCACTTGGATCTGTGAAATACTGTAGATAACGTGAGAGGTGGTCAGAGATCAGAAGGGTTCAGTGGCTAGTCCCTTGGATTGGAGCAAGTCTTTGGTTTGGTTCATCAGAAATAGCAGTCACTAGCTTAAATCACGCAGTTATGGGGAAGGTAAACTTTGGACACCTTTTCTCCACATTTCTTATCTCTTCTCTTCTCTACCCTCTGCATGCTTCTCTCCTTTAACTAACAACCAATTACGTAAAAACTTTTTCTTTTTCTCTTTCCCTCCTTTTACTTTCATATTCTACTTTTCAAAAAATCTAAAATAACTCATGCATTCACTAATTAATTATTATTACTCAGATATCATAATTCATTATGTAATTCTCTACTTACTTTAAGTTACACCACCTACCAAACGATACAATTTATCAAGGATAATAATACATAGACAACATTTTTTAATAACATTTGAACATCATCTACATGTCATTATGTGATTAGTCCAAAAATTACTTCACAATCAATAATAATAATCATAAAATACCACCATAGATCAATAACATAATGACACGTAGATTATTTAAATATTAAAAAAATATTGTTTAAGTATCATTATCCATCTATGAAAGGCTAGGATATATAATAACAAATAGAATGAGAGAGAAAGTAAAAAATATATAAATTTTAATGAAATATGGGATTGATTTAGATGAAATCAGCTCATAGATAATTCACTTTGATCATACAAAGGGTAACGATCGGATTTAAAAATCTTAGATAACATGCAAGAATAATATAAATAAAAATAGTTTTAAATGGCTGCTGAGTTTTGGAAATAAATAACTCGATTGTTAAAATTATAAGTGATAATTTTTAATTTTGTGATCCTCTATGATAATTTATGGAGTCTATTTGATAAACACAAAACTTATGCCTTACGAAGATGATAAATATGATCAAATTATAATCTTTAAGCAACATTTGCATGATTGGAATGTTTACAAACATCATTAATATAAATTACAAGTTGACTTTTTTTTTAAAAAAAAAATAAGGAGTTTAGAATGTGAATCTACCTTGTTTTATTGTAGATTGGCCAAATGATAACTAAAAAAAGGTAAAATTATATATGATAAAATGTAAAATAGACTTTTCTTTTGAAATAAAACATAGCATACAATTAAAAGCGTGAATGAAAGTAAAAACTGATAAATAATATAAAGAAATGGTATCGAGTTCAAGCTTTTGAAAATCTAAAATTTGTATAGTCGATATAAAGAGAACATTATTTTATGTACTAAACAAATTTAATTGGTTATTTTATGCACTAAACCTTTGATTGCAAGGAAATAAATAAAAAGAGGGAAACAAAATGAAACATAACTATATGAGAGATTGATGAAAAAAAGAAATTGTCTAATTACAGCAAAATAATGTTGAAAAGGAAAAATAAAAGAAAATTATTAACATGTACAAATGTTTAGTTTGAAAGTCTACATACCCACCGAGCCTAAAAAGAGACTTTAATACCATCCTTAATATAGATGAAATTTTAATCCAATCCAACCTATTTTGTTTTTAATTTTGAAAAAAAATGGTTTATTCATTTTTTTTCATAACCTCATGTTAAGTATTGTTATAATTTGAAAATTTTATTAAAATAAATAAACATGAAAACATACAGACCATATCAAATTCATGATAAAAATACATCGCACACATGTGAGACCGATAATAAGGTTTTAAGATAAATCATTAGTTTCATAAACCATTCATTGGAAATGATGAATCATTCTTCCTAGACTTTGACTAAAGACTTATGTTCCTACCATTTTAAATACTCTTCCCTCCTTTCACATGTTATTATTGTAGAGCTTAATTTAGTCTCACATCGCTTAATATTGTGAGATGTTGTTCTCTACTTAGCTATATAAGAACCCTTTTTAAACTTAGAAAAATACATCTTATAAATATACTTCCTAGTGTAGTCGTGGATGATTTCATGATTAGAAGATCTCGTAGAACAATTATAGCACCACAAATGTATTATCGTTTATTACACTACTTGTTGTTGAATGATGCTGGTGAGCCAGAACATTTTGTTGAGGTTGTGCAGGGAGATGAATATGTTAAGTGGGAGTTAGCAATGAAAGATGAGATAAAATCTCTTCAGAAGAATAAAACATGGTCTTTAACCAACCTACCATAAGGAAAGAAGGTTTTGCAAAACATGTGGGTTTATAGGTTAAAAGAAGAACCATACCGTAATAGAAAATATAAGGCTCGACTCATAGTGAAAGGGTTCCAACAAAACCAAGGAATTAACTTCACATAAATTTTCTCTCCTATTGTCAAGATGACTACCATCAAAGTTATTATGAGTATAGTAGCTGCAGAAAATGTTCATCCAGAGTAGTTAGATGTCAAAATTGCATTCTTAGGTGGGGATCTTGAGGAGGAAATTTTTATGGCACAACAAGAAGGTTTTAAAGCAGAAGGCAAAGATAATCTAGTATCAAGCTTCATAAAAGCCTATATATGGACTGAAACAAGAACTGAGATAATGATACAAAAAGTTTAATGAATTTATGATAAACTCAAGTTTTCACATATGTGAAGATGTTAATAGTTTTTACATGAAAACATATGTTGGCAACTATATCATTCTTATTTTGTATATTGATAACATGTTGATTGTAGGAGCTAATATTGTAGAAATTAAAAAGTTGAAGAAACAATTGTCAAAAAATTTTGAAGTGAAGGGTCTTGGCTCAACCAAATAAATTCTTGGTATGAGAATCTTTAGGGATAAATCTGAAGGTATTTTGAACATAGCTCAAGAGAAATATATAGAAAAATTGCTTAGCAGATTCAATGTTGGAAATGCAAAAACCAAAAATACACCTTTGGGAACTCACTTAAAGTTTTCAAAAGGACAATCTTCTCAGATGGAATAAGAAGAAGAATCTTACATGTCTAAAGTGTCATATGCATCTGTAGTAGGGAGCTTGATGTATGTTATGGTTTGCATCAGACAAGACATAACACATGTAGTAGAAGTTGTGAGTAAGTTTCTATCAAATCCCATAAAGGAGTTTCGAAAAGGTGTGAAGTGGATTTTGAGATATCTGAAAGACGCTTCAAAGATGGAAAGAAGCAATCTCTCTCTACAGTGATTCTCTGATGCAAACTTTGGAGGAGATCTGGATGGTAGAAAGAGCACAATAAGTTACATTTTTACGTTAGGTGGTACAACTATCAGTTGGAAGTCTACATTTCAAGGAAGAGTTTCTCTCTCAACCATAGAAGTTGAGTATGTAGTTATTTCAGAAGCAGCGCAGGAAATGATATGGTTGAAGAACCTTATTAAAGAATTAGGGAAAAAGCAAGATGACCCTTCATTATTCAGTGATAGTCAAAGTACTATATATCTTATTAAAAATCCAGTTCTTCATTTTAGATGCAAGACTGTCGCAACAAATAAGTTGTGATTTTGTATTGCCTCAACTGACCTTCAAGAGTAATTGATGGTGAAGCAACTACACTGGATGATAATGTAAATCAATCTCCAAGTGGAAGAATCGTTAATATTGTGAAACTTAATTTAGTTCCACATCGCTTAATACAGTGAGATGTTATTCTCTATTTAGCTATATAAGTAACCCTTCATAAAGCTTGAAAAATACACCATGTTAAATTCTTGTATCGTTTTTCTCTCTTCCCTATTTTATTGTGTTGTTCCTAACACCATCATCTAAAACGAACAATATCTCGAATGAGGAGAGATTGACTCTAACGGTGTCACTTGGTGAACTTGGGATTGACAAATTGACGCCCACTTGTGAGACTGATAACGAGGTTTTAAGACGAACCATCGGTCACCTTAAGCCCTCCATTGGTGGAAACATAGTCATTCCCCTTATACCTCGACTAAGGGCCTTATATTCCTTTTTCCTTCCACCCTTTGAAATGTTTTTTAAGAACAGAACCGTGACAAAGTTCCACAATTCAAAGCAGACAATACTTAGAATGCAGGACGATTGACCCTAATAATGTCACACGATAGGCTTGGGATCAGAACATTCTCTATTTGAAATTTTGATATATTTTAGTTTCTAAACTTTAAAATGAATTAATATAGCCCTTTTAAATCAATTAAATTAATTTTTTATGTTTCAAAAGTATTTCCCATCTATTGAAGCGAGAGCTTGTAAAATAATGTAAACAACTCAAATATTAACACAAAATGTATTTGACACTAGGATTTGCAAATAAACTTGTTTTCGTAGGTATTATTCAAACTCGTTTTCGTTTTGACGGAGAATCCCAACATTGACTGTATACAAGAATGTATGATAATGGGTATGTACTATTTGCTCCATCCCATCTCCATACTTGTCAAAATACCTATCCCTTCTCTATTCTCATAGCCGTTTAAATTAATACCTATAATTTATTAGGTAATTATATATATATATATATATATATATATATATATATATATATATATATATTACAAAATATGCTCTTAATTTTGTAATTTTTTTATTTATTTGGTAATACACTCTTTTAATTGTTTTTAGTTTGTCTTCAAGGTTTAATCAAATCTTTGAAGTACTTTTCTTTTTTGTTATCAAAATTTTATGACACATATTTTTCCTTTATGTGTGGTTAAGTTTAAATAGATGCTCTCAATTTCATTTTATCGAATAATTTTTTAGTTACATTTGATTATTTTTATTTCTTTTATAATATTTTTATTTGTTATTCTTTTTTTAATGACTCTTGTTCTCTTATTTTCCAAACAATGTTTTCGGACTCAACTGGATTGGGGAACGAAAAAAGATAGTTGGCTGGAAGAAGTGAATTTGATAGAGGGAAAACTCAATTGGTATTTTATATATCAGTGTGACGCTTACCGACTGTTCAAAGCCTTCGATAATTTCGCTGTCCAATACCAAAGGACAAAAGTCATTGGTAATCTACATTTAAAATGATCGTCGAAAAAGTCTTCGGTAAATTCGAATTACCGAAGGCCTTAAAGCTCTCGATAAAAACCCCTCGATAATTAACAGTTTTCCTGTGGTATGCCCAAATAAATACTCTTAGTTTCATCAAATTATTTCTAGGCTATACATTTGATTATCTTTTTCTTTATACAATATATTTATTTATTTATTTTAATTTTATACGAATATTTGACTTTCAATTTTTATTACATAAATCATTAATTTTATTTCAAACTTAATAAAGAATCTATGTTAAAATTTAAATTATTATTAATTTAATTTTATTATTTGTACAATTTTGTTCATGTGATATATTATAAATTTTTAATAATATAAAAAGTACCTCAAACTATAATATTTTTCTTTATATTTGATTTATTGAAGAAAAATATATGTTCTTTTTTAATATTGAATATTTTGATATTATCATTATTTATTTAGTGAGATTTTTTTACAAAAATAATTTAATTAATATTTGGAATAATAAAAAATATATATGAATATAAATATATCAATATACCTGTTACTCAATAAAAATGATATAAAAATTATAGATTCGGTGTATTGGAGAATAAAAATGAAAATGAATTTTCATTATAGAGAGATGAAAAAATCAAATTCACTTTGCTTATTGTCATTCTTATTTTGACACGTAAAAAGATTGATATAATTAAATTAAAAAACTATATCTAACTCATTTTTAAAATTTAAACATCAAATTACATCCAAATTTCTATAAAAAAAAAAATCTTAATTTTGTATCAAAATTCATATACTAAAATCATACCTTAATCCGTTTGTTAAAATTTTAAAATGTCCAACATAACTCAAATTGGATAAATAAAATTTAACTACCTATATTGAAATTACTAAATAACATTCTCACAACCTAATAAAAATATAAATAATGTATTATCTAATCAATAAACATTACAATCCAAAATCAATATTATATATAAAACTATTTTGATGTTAAGAAGAATTCAAAATAAATGATAAGGAATGAAAGAGAATGGTAATACACAAAGCTGTATTTGTATTCGGTTGGCTATAAAGATCGAATACACAATTACCGAAGGACTTCCAAAGTGTTATATATGTGACAAAACGACAAAGGAATAAATCAAGAGACAGATGATGTTAGTAAGATTATCCATTCTTATTTTTTACATGATGCATGTTTAATAATTCTGAATTTTGTAATATTAATCGAATTTTTAAAATAGTATAAAAAAATTTATCGTACTAAATAAAAGTATGAAATTTAATAATTAGATTAAAATAAATTTGTTATGTAATAAGTTATTGAAAATATAATTTAATTATATTTTATTTATATTAACGTTTGATTAACAGTTAACTGAATGTTACATTCTAAAAATATGTGTAATAAGATAAATAGTAAAAATACTTAGAGACAAATTATAAATATTTTTTAGTTATCCATATATTTTAAATAATCAATAATAATTATGGAAATTTGTTGACAATTAACTAATAGAATTAGGAATTAAATGAGCCATACACCCCAAAGATATTAAAACTAGTTAGAAAAAAAAATAGAAAAAATATAATTTGTTTGTTTTAGGCATACAAATGAAAAAAATTCAAGGATTGTAGCCATTTGACAAAATAAAATTTATCAAGTAATTTAATATCATTTTAAGATCAATAGTTATTATAAATACAAATATTCTAGAAAAGTTAAGGCATGATAAAATTAATTTGACAGAAAAGTATTCTAAAATTTTGTCTACATTTTTATTTAAAAAATACATTTATCATCTAATAATCATAAAAACAGAAAAATAACATAAAAAGAATGCAAAATTCAAAACTGTTATTTAATTATATTTAATAGTGAAAATATAATCAATTATATATATATATATGTGTGTGTATATATATATATATATATATATATATATATATTTGATTATATAATTATTTACTTTCTTCATATTTTTGTTTGTGCTGTTATTTGTTATGAGTATTTAAGAAAACTTATTTGATAAAAAATATTTATTTTTAAAGTACTTCTATTTAAACAGAAAATTATATATACTCATTAACTATAATATAAAATAAAATAAATTAAAAGAAAAAAGAAGATTCCTTAGTAACAAATGTTGTGCTCCTTAAGAAATTTGTAGGATAATTTTATTCAATAAAAATTCTTTACACATATCCATGTTTTCCATAAATTCTCTTTCTTGTACCATGTCTGGCTTTCTCGTTATAATAATTTCAAGTTCCTTCCAAAAAAAATTTAGAAAAGTGTTTTTATTTTTTGTATTTTAAAATAAAGTTACCCAAAAAATGTTAAAATTCTAAATAATGATAGTTTTATAAAAATGTTGTTACAAAAATTTTAAAGAAGTAATATGTTTATCTTGTATGCTCTTTATTTAAATTTTTTATTTTATTTTATTTTATTCATAACTTTTAGCTTAAGCCATTATTATTTATTTGAGAAAATAGTTCACTAAGTGCTTACTTTCACTCTAATATTAGAGTAAATCATATAAAAGTGACTAAATCACTTTCAACTTAATCTTAAGATTAAGTATATATGTTTTATTTTTTTCATTTGTCATCCAAATTTTTATTTTTATTTAATATTAAATATTTAAGTAATAAAACTTTCACCAACTATGTGAAATGAATTTTATTAATGAATAACAAAACTTAACTTTATCTTCACAATAACAAATTCCAATTCTCTCATTGGATAAAATTGAAAGGATTAAATTTTCCATGTAAAAAAAGTAAGTCACTATATATTTTTTTTCCTCGGATAATAAGAATTATAGCAATGATTCACTTTCCTTAAATGAATCTTAAATTATCTTTTGGTTCATGAGAATTTTTCTACTGTGTCAATTTAAATTTTCAAATGAAGATTTAATACAAGTGATATCATAATGATTATATGTTGGTTAATGTAAGACTTGATACCATTACATGGGAGTAATTTTTCTTTATTAGCAATAACTAATACACAAAAGAATAAGGTGTAGGGGATCTTATACAAAAATATCAATAGAGAAGCTAGGTCACACATTAAGAAAGCTGGTTTGAAAAATGTAAACAGGGACAATGGGATTGAAAACATTTTTTAATTTCAAAAATAATTAGTCTTTATAAACATGCTTCCAGCAATTTGTTGATACTTATATCAAGTTTGTTTGTGAATTTAAAAGGCTATTTAGATTAGAATTAATAAATTTTTGTATATAAAGCACTTCGAGTGTTTTTTTATTAATATATTTTTTCCCATTAAAAAAAATCAATAAATACATATAAGATATCTAAGTATAAAACTTTTAAATACTAAATCCCTTTAAGAGAAAAGATCACACAAATAAAACAACACAGCAAACAAAGACTGAAAAGTGATGTATCTTTTTACTATGCTGAAAAGTAAAATTTCTCTTTTATATATTATTAAACTTTTTTTAGTTTTGCTTAATGTTAAAATTTTCAAACCATATTTCAATTTTTAACATTTTTTCCACTAACTTAGTGAAATAAATTTTATTAATAAATAATAAAATTCAAGTTAAGTTCATATTTCATAACAATAAATTCCAGTTTTTGTGTCATTCACAAAGGTTGAAAGAGCTTAATTTATTGAGAAGAAATTGTCTTATAATTATAGTTATAGCAATTATTCACTCTCATTATATCAAAGGGAAATTTTAGATGCACTCCATGAAATTTTTCTACCAAAAAATTATAATGCTGTCCATAACCAATTTAATTTTTCAAATGAAGACTTAATGGAAGTAAGTAATAATATCATCATTCTAATATAGCTTAAACTTGAATTAGAAGAGCCTATTAAAAATTACCTATGCTTAGTTATGCATGCATTTCATTACTCTTTAATACATTTTTTTTTCAAACACTAAAATCTGATAGGCACTCACATGCAATCATAAAAACACATAATATCAGTCTACATTAAATGCATGGAACTTTTCCTTTATTAACACAAATCTGATTAAGCAGAACTTACTCAAAAGCACTATGATATGTATCATCTTATTATAATGAGTCTTGTGCTTTTCTGTTTTGATAAACTGAGACTCTCTGCTGATTTGCTGCTGGACTGTAGAGATGTTTGGTTTGACTTTTGTGGTTGATAAGGTTATTATTATTTATGCAATTCTTCTTGCAAGTATTTAGAGCATTATCTTCAACATCTTGGGCTGTGTTCCGAAAATAAAATGAAAAAGGACAAAATTTGCATGGCAAAAAGTAGTGGATGGAATTGCTTGGGACCTTGTGGCTTCTGATCATAATGAAGTTTGTTCCATTTGGGAATTGATGAAAGAAAACCTTGTGATTTTATAGCTCTAGTCATTCAAGTTCGTAAGCTACTATCGGTTAATTACTGTAATTAGACGTTTCTCCTGTCTTTTCTATCTTTAATAAAAAACAACTTTAGCTACTACAATTTGGATTGTCTCATTCATTCCAGTATTATTTATATTTTATCATTATATTTTCCTCTAATTATTTAATATCATCAACTCATCATATTAGGATATTAATTGCCAACACAAAAAGAAGTAATAAAATATATTAAAAGTTATTTAAAAAAAAAAACAATATGAAGTGTCAATTTTGTAATTAGTTTTCTAATATAAGTAACTGAAATTTACTACTAATTAAATTTTTGTATTATCTTCTCATATGCTTAAAAGAACTATTTAAAGAAAGGATGATCCGTTTGAAATAATTGTTATTTGAAAATTGTCTCATCATCTTATACCTCTTTGTTTAATCTGTGTTATCTTTCCTTTTAAGTAGAATTTCGATATTTTTAAAAGGTATGAATGATTAAAAATAATTTTTAAAGTCCTATGATCTTAAATTAAACGGACAAAAGAAAGTTAACCAAATTGGAGAAGAAAACTAACAGAACTATTTTTCTCTCATTCCTACAAAAGAAAACAATGCAGTTTATTTTTTACAATGCTTTTCAAATCTTTAGTATTATTACATGATAAAATATTTTATGAAGTTCAAAAAACTAATAATAAAACATGAAATGTTTAGTTAATTTAGTAGGATGTTAACTGCATTATGCAGTGGTTATTGAAAGAAAAAAATTGCATGATAAAGGTAAAAATTGCTTTAATTGTATGGCCCTCATATACAGGCAAAAGTACTTATGAAATTTATACCTAAATCATTATATGAAAGAATAGATCCTCTATGTCTGAAGTGGTAGTCTCATATATGCCCCACTAGAATCACTTCAAAAAGGAAAATAAGAAGCTTAGCTTATCTTTCCACCATATACCCACTGTCTTATTGGTATTTGCTTGTGCAAATGGAGCTATAATATAGGTGCCTCTTCGTCATCAGAGGGATTGCGCAAATTTCTTCATTTTCAACAAATAATTGCATAATACAAAAAAAAAATAAAATTACACAGATTTGTCGGCCAAATTCGTTATCATCAAGTTCTTTTTCTTTTTTACTGATTCTATTTCTGCGTTTCCTTTGAACAACTTGCAGTATAATTTATACATATAATGATTTAACAAATTTCATATTGAATACAGAATGCACTAATCAGTAGGCTCTTTATGTATCTTTCAAATATTCTCCCAAAAATACTGTCTCGTCAACCATAAAACCAGTTCCTTTCAAAGTACATAAATTACCAAAGTAAATTTCTTCTCCTTTTCTTTTGCTGACCTATTTGTAGTCTTTTAACTGGTAATATAAGTTTGTATCACCATTCAAATTCAAGACTTTTTAGAAAATGTTATTTCTTTTCAATGTAGCTCTCACTTCGCCATTTGACAGACATAACCAAATTCAAATGAAAACGTGAATTAATGATATGAATCCTTTAAGCATTATGTAAGGTATAAGGTACTATATGTATAAAAGAAAGCATATACAAGTTTTTTGTTACATTGTCTGCCATTAATTTTGCGTGGCTTTTATAATTTCACTTCATTCGAAATGACAGCACTACAGCATATAATATGAATCAGTATCATCAATCAACTTGATCTATTTAACAGCAGCCGTTAGAAGGGATTGAGAGGGAATAAATCTTGTCAGTTTGAAACAGAAGTTGCTATTGCTATGATTAAGTTTTAGAGAGGCACTATCATTGTTTTTTCACACAAAAATATGTTTGGGGGAGACAGTAAAGCATATATATAAGTGGCGAGTGTGAGGAAAAAAGGAGGTTGAGAAAGAACACTCATTTATAGATAAGAGAAAATGATGATCATCAATGTCCCAAATGTAAAAAAATGTTATCGAACATCACCACGTATGGAAGTGACTTCCTACCTGTAGTTTTCTGGTTCAAAAACAATCATCTATTTGTGGAATGAAATTGTTAGCAACTTTGTATGTAGGAGAATCGAATCCTTGGAAAATAGAAAATTGAAATAATATTTATCCCAAAAGCTAAGCATGATAAAATTAAGACGCATAATTAATAAACAAGTCTAAGCTTGACAACATCGAAAAGTACAAATATGTAGAACTATGAATAATAATACCATACTTTTGGTTTCTCATCACAAGGATCATGGCTTCCATGTATATCCATTCACTCTCACAGTCTCACTTCCACTTTTCAGTACTTCCCACGCACTATCAGTCTACTACCAGTACCGCACTGTCTGCTTTTTAAGCAGAGATGCATGATATCCCAGAATTTAATTTTAAACTTTTTCTTCTCCCTGAACAAACAGGATCCAAAGACAAACAGTCTATATAGACCAGATATAGCAGCTTTCACAAAAAAAAAAAAATGACAAAGAAGAAAGAAAAAAAAAAACCCTAAATGTTGTGATACTAAATTAGACCATAACTCTAAAAGCTTATTTGGATGAAAAGAAGAGACCCCAGTTGAGGAGGAAGAAGTTTTGACAGGGAGAAAAAGAGTAGAATTTGGCATGGAGTGAGAATTGAATTCCTCTAATGAGTTGCACTTGCACCTGGAGGAGGGAGAGAATGATGAGGCAGTGGCATGGGTTGTTGCTGAGGTGGTGGACGCTTCCTTTTCTTCTTCTCGTAACTAATTCCTCTTGCTTTGGATTGCAGATCACGAACCTCGCGAAGGTAGAGTCTCACAGCTCGAGCTCCAAATGGGTTTGCCTCGGGCTTTCCACCATTTTCCTCAAAAGCTGCACGCAAACGTCCAATCAGAGCGTCAAGGCTCCCCCAAGCTTGCCTAAGAGGACATGGACAAGGTGCTGGAGGGTTCGGGTGCCCGTAAAAGGGGCAGATCGGTGTGTGCACTTTCGTCTTCCCAAATTGATCCAGGTACCTACACTCACAGCAGTAATTACCAAAAAAAAACGAAAAAAAAAAAGTTTGCATTCATAACAAACAGGCACATGTATAATGAAAGGAAAACAATCTTGGTATAACTCAGATGAAATTACCACGAATGACAAAAGTATCCTTTCCATGTATCAGATGAAGAACTTTGTCATGTTGGTAATCTCTTATGCTATCTGGTTCTAGCAAGATTGATTCTCAGGGAAGATACATATATCAGAAAAAAGAAAGAAAAGAGAAAGAAGAGGTGCATGGTGTGTAAAACTAGTTAAAAAGGGTGTGTATTGTATGTGGGTACCTTAGGAATTCAAGGACGTGTGCACCGCTACACCTTGAGAGGGAGAGAGGGGGTCGGTGATTCTTGAGGTATTGACCGAAGGTGTTCCAGTCACGGCGTTTCTGGTTCTCGTAGCGGCTGCTGCTGGCGATGGAGGTGGAAGCAGCGGAGGAAGAGGTAGCACTTGTGGTTAAGTTGGTGGTGGTGGTATTGGTGATGAGGTTGCAGGTGTTGTCGGAGTTACATGTGTCTATAAAGTCTTGAATATTTGAATCCATGGCCCCTGGTGCTGGCTTTGCAGATCCAAGGTTAATTGTTTCGATTTTCTGTGTGTGTGTCTGGGAATAGTGTATCTGGGTTGCTGTTCTAGGGTTCCCAAGACAGTGACCAGAGTGAGGAGTGTGAGAGAGATGAAGGTTAATTGAGATAAACAATTACTATACTTATAGTTTGGATAACAGTTGAGGAAATGTCCTTTTGTTTGAATAATTTCTTTTTTAATGTTTTTTTCCTTTTAGAAGTTACTGTAAATGAAAACAACAACCTTAAAGGGGAAAATTATTAAAAAAGAAAAGAAAAAAAAAAAAGGAAAGGGAACAAAGTCTGATTAATTGTTGATTGGTGTTACAGACTTGATGGGGTTTTTTGTATTTTTTTATTCGATGGGTGAGAAAGAGAAGAGAAGAGAGAGAGAGAGAGGTGACAGACATGTACCTGCAAATGGTGAAGCAAAAGAAGATTTATTGATGTTGAGAATGTGATGAGATTGATGGGAGTGAGTGGCCCGTTGTTGTTAGTGTGTGTTGAGCAATACTAGAAAGGTCACAAGGGTAGGTGTTTGTGGTTTTTTTAGTAGCTTTGATTTCTGATATTGCTGAGGGATTGGGTTTTTTTCCTTTAAAGGGTGGAGCAAACTCAAATTTTCATCGTTTCTTGTTAATGGTTTTATTAATATTCTTTCTTGTGTTGTGTGTTAGGTAGAGAGAGAGAAAGAAAGAAAGAAAGAAAGAAGAAGATGATGAAGAAGATGATGAAGGAGAAGAGAGTTATTAGGGCTTTGGAGGAAATAGGAAAGAAAGGTTGGACAGTAGGTTTGGATGGAGACAGGAAAAAGTTTGAAGGGGTAAAAATTAGGGAATAACATGATTCTGTTTCTTGACCCTGTAGCCTTGAATGACAGTTCCTTCTCAATTTACCTAAATACCCCTACCCGTTTACCCCTTTTAACCTTTTCTTTCTCTCTACAAAGATCATACTTTAATTTCTGACACCACCTTTGTCCACTTCTCACCCTCATTTTCTTACAATTTTTAAACACAAAATCCTTTCTTTTATATAAAATTATAAATCTTTTTAATTTACTCTCTATTTATTTTACACCTCAATCAAACAAATCCTATTTCTCTTTATAAAAAAAATTAACTCCTACTTTTACAATATCTTTCTTATATGATTTACATGTTATTGGAGGTATAAATCTTAACCATAGGAAATGTTTAATGAAGTAAAAAAAAAATCACATTTTTGAAGATTCATCCATTGATATACAAAGTAATATTGGATATTGTAGGGTGGTTGAGTTTCATATATACTTGATGAAACACTTAAGCAACTTACTATATACAGTTACTACAAAATTATAAATATAAGAACTCGATCTATAGAATGTTTTAGAAAATATAGTGGTAAGTCAACTTAGTCATTTCTATAATGTCTTAGGTTGCATTTTTTTTTGTAATTTATGCAAAAATGTGTCCCAGTTAACAATAAAACAAAATGTATTACTTATTTTAAGATTTAATGTATTTAATGGTTCTATTTTGTTTTCTTATTTAGACATATGTAACACCCTTAATTTTAGATAACTTTAATGTCAAGAATAAAATAGATTCCAACTTTTAGTTGTTAGCTGGGTGAAGAACATTAGAAAACATGTACTTATTATATTATACACATGCTTATATTTAAATTAAAATAATTGAAACTTTTAATAATTATTTCTATGCAATCACGTTTTCATAAGTAAAAATTAATATGCATCACAGTCGTTGAAAAGAAAATTATTTCTTGTGAGAAGTTTATGTAAGAAGGATATATCATATAATGTTAAATCTTATAATGATAAAAGACATACAAATTTTGATACATTATTTAGCATAACGAACTTATTAATTTTGAGTGTTTATTAAAACTTCATTGAATTCCTTCAAATCATATAAATATGTGTAGTCTTCTCATTCTTTTTAATTCTTATAAATATTTTAAATTCAAAGTATACACATACATACATATATGTATGATAATTTTCTCTAAAAAAATCATATAAGTAGTAATATTTTCACATGATTTTGTATATAAATAATTATTTTAAATCTTAATCAATTAAATTCAAAATTTAAAATTGTGGCATGGCTATTATTTTCTAATCCACAAACATACGCCTATTTCTTATTAAATGAAGTGTGTTAATGTATCTGAAAGACTATCTCTATAGGTTGGGAGTTAATATGAACTTATATGTTATGTTGCTGGACAAACAATATATATTAATATTTTTGCATATCTTATTTACAGGCTATCATGGTTTTTTGTAAAAAATTAAAATATTCCACAAGTGTTCTACTATATTAATTAATTAAATTTTTGCTGGTAATATATATATATATATATATATATATATATATATATATATTAATAATGTAATTTTTTGTGTCTTTAAAATATAAAAACAATTTCCATATTTTCCTTTTGTTGTTTTAGATTTTATTTTATTTTAACTTAATTGATCAAGTGTCTGAATAACTAATAAGGACTTTGGAAAAAATATAGAAGAAAAAGGTTACTCGTATGGTATTTGTTGGTTCAATAAATGCTAGATTTAGTTAGTCATCCTATAACTGTAAGACTTAGACCACTCTTACAAAATGGGCCTTGATGGGTTTCGCTTGAAAAATTCAAACAAAATATTCTGACATAAAATATTTTATAATCTAGCTTATTTAATTTGTTATTTTAATGAACTTAAACATACTTGTTTTACGATTTTATAAATAGATTTAATTTACAAAAATAAAAAACATTATATATATATATATATATATATATATATATATAAACCTTTTGAAAATGTTACTGCAGTAACACAAATTTATTAGATAATATATTGTATAGCTCTACATTGTATATTTTATTTTTTTATAATTAATTCTAATTCATCCAAATAGTTTTCTTTAAATGACATTATTTTTATTATTGTCTTAAATTTTATTTTCATTATTTATTATTATTATTATTATCATTACTTCTTCATAACTATTATTTTTTATTACCAAAAAATTCACTGTCACAATTATTATCAAGTGACACAATCATTATAAAGTTTGATCATACATACTAGTAATAGTAGAAGTTGAGGATGAATGACAAAATGGAAATAGGTTATGGTTTGATTCACAGTGAATAAAATGTCAAGTTGGTATTATTTATATGTCAACATGCATCCATCTAGCATAAGTTTATCACCCATAGATGTTAAAGTGTCAACATATTCATCCTTCTGCAAAACTTGAATCAGTTTTTTTTTTTCTATTTTATTGTATATAATATAATTGTCGATTTTTAAGAAAACAAAATATATAAAGACATAATGATAATTTTAAAAATCTTGCGAATTTATAAATTTCAATTGGAAAAGAAATGAAGTTATATATATATATGTATATATATTTTGTTTCAATACTTTAACAATTAAGATAGAATGGTATACCAAACTTTTAAAAATTTTATTATTCTTTTTAATTATTTTATTTAGGTAAGGGGATTTGGTTTTGGTTATTGAACAACTGAAGCTATAATTACGTTCTCCTTTTATTTTTAAAGAATGAGACAGAAAGCTACACAAAATTTTTTGTTATTATTTTAATTATTTTATTTAAACAAGAGTGTTTGACTTCGTTTGTATAATAATTAAAATTATATATATTTTCTACTTCGATTTTTAAGAAACCAGATGTGAATTTTAAAATTGTCACTTTTGTTTTTTTAATTTTTTATTTAAACAAGAGGATTTGACTTTGATTTTTTAATAATCAAAGCCATAAATATATTTCGTCTCGGTTTTTTTAAAATAAAGATGGAAAGGTTTATAAAAATTGTCACTCTCTTTTTTATTATTTTATTTGAGCGATAAGATTTAACTTTGGTTTTGTAATAATTGAAACCATATATATGTTGTGCACAAGTTTTGATGCAATCTACACCAAATCAAAAAGAGTTTAGATTTCAATTACTATTTAAACTGAAACTCAATCTACATTTTTTTTTTATTTTTTATTTATGATTTCATGTTTAATTTTAATAAACTAAAATATAATGATGACTTTATGCTTTAGTTGATAATCAAAATTAAAATATCATTAGAATATGTTTCGGTTTGGAATTAAAATCTAATATCTGAAATAACTGGTCTCAAAACCTCTTCCCACACTAGTGAAATTTTATTTCTTATTTCAACTTAATTTTTTTATAGTATGCTTTTTATTTAGTTGAACTTACTAAATCATCAATCAATCTTTAGGTTTGTTTTAAATTTTTATACTTGTATTAAATCCTTAGTTCTTAAAACTCAAAAGTGGGATGAGAAAAAGTTATATTATTCCTTGTTCTAATTTTTCTAAATTTGTGTGGGTCAAACTACAATCTCAAAATTATGTCAACTAATCCATAATTATTATACAAAACCAAATTAATAGATAAAGCAACGAAAAAAAAAATCTAACTTTGAAACTAAATAAAAATAGCAGGTTAAGAAATACGTTTACCCTTAACAGTATTTAAAAACTATAATTTTTAATTAATAAAAACCTAATAAAACAGTTTAAGAAAGCTATTTTAAAATTACTATTATTTAACTAAAAATGCAAACTACTTTCATTTTATTTTCTTATTACTTCGAAAAAATAAAACTATGTTAATTTACATTTTAACAAATGTTAGCTTTTAAATATCAGTTGAACTAAATGTATTACTCTTAGAAAAACAAACATTGCCATTCTTGTCTACCATTTAGTTCAATATAATAAAAATGTTTCTAGGTTGATTTTTTTAGATAGCTAAATGTATTTTTAAAAATTCATATTTAGCAATGTTTTCATAGAAAAAAAAATCAAATGACACTATTAAAGCTTTAAGTGTTAGCCATAACTAAATAGATGAGAAGAAGCAAATGTCAGTACTATTAGCATTCCTTATAAGATATACTTGTTTAAAAATAAACAATAAAAAGTGATAAGTTTACCTCTAAAAGACAAGCTTTAGTGAGCATGACACAAACAAATAGGTCAAAACTTTTCATGTTTCTCAAAAGGTATCTTTTAAAATAAAATTAAATAAAACTACACTATTTTTCGTGCAGCGATTCACCGCAGGGGCCTATATTTACCCCTCTATGCATGTTTTTAGTCTCCTCTTTTCAAAGAAAGGTGAGGATCTATGAGATTATCTTATCAATGTGGGACATTTTACGTAAAAAGAAGATGAGATTACCATAAGAAAATGGATATGTATTAACAACATATTAAATGGATTGTAGCTTAATCAATGGATAGAAAACGCAGTAATAATTTTTAAATATTGAAAAACAGTTATAATTTGCATGTTTTAGGTAAAATATTAAAAATTTCATATTAGAGATAAAATCAATTTATTATATATATATATATATATATATGTATATATATTTTCTTTTTTTTCTTAATCTAAGAATGAGTTTTAAATTTTATTTGAAGATTTTGAACATTGTAAAAATCATTTCAAATAGATAAGTGTTGTTTAAGTTACTCCATTATCTTTGTAAGATATTTAAAACACAAAAATATTTCTATAACGATCAAATGACATGGTTTAATAATTTTGATTTCATATCAACACAAGTTTATTTTAGATTTTGAAATAAGAAAGAGGAGTTCTGAATTTTTTTATCAAATATTTTAATGGTATATAATACACCTTAAATAAACAATTATAGTTCAATATACAACTTTGTCTTTTCATGATTTTCAATTCCAAACAAACTATTTTCTCTTTAAATAAATCCTCCGATTTCCTTCTTCTTTTTCTTCTATTATTTTTCAAGAGTGTCCACATATCTCATTTATGTTTGATCTGATCTTATTGTTTTTATTTTATATTTATTTTTTTTTATCTTTTTTAATTTTTTATTATTATAATTTATAATTGTCGGAACAAAATTAAGCGTGGACACATACTTTACCTTTAAAAGTGGAAGTTACACGATGAAGTCACATCCTAAAAGTGATAGTTGTTGAGGTTTAAAGCAACTCATAATTGGACTTGTAATAATACTAGTTTTATCACAGACTACAAGTTTTTACGAATATAAACCACAGATTTATCGACTCAAGAAAATAGCTTATTGTTTAATTAAATAAGCTACTATTTAATTAAAAAGAACGATATTTTACAAATTAAAACTACTATTCCAAACAAAACTTATTATTTGAGTTGTTACAGACATGCTCTGATCATGATAAAAAAGAGAAGATAAAATTAATGATTTTTTTATTTTTTATGTGTGGAAAGTCAATTAGAATAATAATTATATTAAATAAAATTTTCATTGATACTTTTGTCTAAGAACTCTTCACTTAATTAAGGAAAGTTGTGCGTTCTTTTTTCAAATGTAGGTACGTAAATAAAGAATATAAGTGTCTTATTAATTGAAACTCTATTCTTTGTTATCTTTAAGTTTGTGATTGATTTATCAAATTTAGATTATAGACATCGTTAACCACTATGGCTAACAATGTGCTGTGCTTGAGGGTTTTATATAGAAGATATCTACCTAAGGATATGAGAATCCGTGTGTACCTTATTATTATATATTCTTCTCTTTTACTTAATTAATTTTAAAAATATATATAATGTAAATAACATTTTACTGCAATAGTTTTCTGAAAAAAAAAAAAAAACAAACTATCATATATCCTTTCTGGAAGGAGTATTTTATATATTAAAAATTCAACCATCCTTGGCAAATTGATTTCTTATTCAAAAGGAAACAGAAAAAGTCGAACTAAAGCCAGTATAGTGTATTGAATTATCCTTGCTATGAGCTCGAACTGTTACTGTTACAGATTTATATTCATCACTTTGTTTACTGTTTGTTCAATCACCGTCACCTCTCTTACTATTCAGTCAATACCCTAAACTTGTAATAATAAAACTCTTAAATAGTAATCAATGATATGTTTAGAGATTAATTCCTAATTAGAAATTAATTTTTTAATAGTCAAAATCTAACGTTAGTGATTAATTTAAAAACAAATTTATAATAAAAATTATTTTAGTTACCAATTTAAAGAACAATTATAATTTTAAAATTATTTTAATTATTAATGATTTTTAGTTTATAAATTAATATCTAAATTGATTATTATAATGATTAATTATTTTTGTTACTAAAATTTATCATTATTTAACAGTTTTTTTTATTTATAAAAACATATTACATTCACTAAAAAAAATTAATCAACACTAGTCTAAAAAATCAGTACACATGAAAGAGTACTCTTATTGTATACGTTGTTAACATTTATATTGAAACGAGTGAAATAGTTTCAAATCATTATCATATGATCTTTCGAAAAAAAGGTTACTAAAACAGACTCAATATTAATGAAAATTGGATCCAATCCAAATAAAATTTTTGATATTACTTTCAATTCTAAACTTAAAAATGATGTATTTATAATTTTTCTTTTATAAAATGTTTAATTTTTGCCTTATGTAATGGCATCCTCAAGATATTTCAGATATGTTTGTTGAAGTTGCTTATGGTATTTTTACTCTGATTTATTTGCATGCATCACAGTTCATCTTGTTTAATTGAGCAAATGGTTTTGTTTTGGGAGGACAAGTGGGGCAATTAAATATTCCATATTGAGAGGGAATTTTTTGTCTTGAATTATTTTTTTAATTCTTGATGACAAAATCGGTAGTAGGATCTTAGACTGTTTTGTTGCCTTCCACACAATTTTATGAGAGTTATTTATATAAAATAGTTGTATTGAATATTGTATTGGTTCTTCTTCCTTCTCTTGTTCCCATCACGACAGTGCACTCACAAATTTTCTTTTATTACTTACGTACATATTCTTATATATCCTTCAAATGCAAAAATGTATGCCCTTGTGAAAAGGAAAACAACTAAGAAACATTATTTCAAAATTATGTGAGGGGACACCACATGTTTCATGATCATAGATTATCTCAATCACACCCGCCAAATAAGCTTTAGTGGGTGGACCATCCTACTTAGTTCATATATAACAATTCCTATCTAATTTTCAATTATATATGTATATATAAATTTAATGTCAAAGTAAATGTAACTTTCAAGCTTACTTGACAATTCATCAAGTGCCTTTCACATCATAATATAGATAATCAATTCCATACAACACTTCATACACTGTCTTCTTACTCGCCCTTTTAAATTTAGTTCACATGGGGTGAGAATCTCTGGTCAAATTACTAATGTTTTCAGTGGTATCAATCGTCATTGCTCAGCCACAAAAACCTACACCCATGCAATTTTATACAAACGTCCAGGGATTACTGATACAATTTTTTTATATTTTCTGAAGAATTTTCTATAAATACGAAAACTTGTAGTAATGGAGGAAGTTCCTGTGGTCAAAACTCTAGGCTGGATGACATTGGTTCTGTCATGAAACAACTGTTATGAGTTGTGAAAATATATCAGTAAGTTGCTTGCAGCAAAAACAAAATTATATATTTAAGAAATCATACAGCAACATCTATGTATGTTTGTTACCGAGATTATTGTTTGCCAAAGCAGAATTTTCAAGTCCTATACATGTAGGGAATCACATTCATCCACTGTTTGGAATCTCCAATTTACTTTCTTTGTAAGACTTGAACATGACCACCTTATATATGTAATCTCCAACACTATCTCCTTCTTTTGAAAATCTGGGCACTGTTTTCTGATGGATGTGCATGTGAGACTCTCACGTGGGAAAAGGACGTTTTAAATTATTTCTTTTTATATTTGAAAAGACATTATGAATGAAAATATAAGTAACAGTTTAATGGTAATGCAGAGACACATAAATGGGATTTGTATGGATTCAACATGGCACTAATGTTAGATATGACAGCATAGGACAGATATGACTATGATAGAGCATAAGTTCGTATGGTATTTATACTTGTTTATACTTGAATACACAATATTAGATGTTGGATATACGCAGAAATTGATTGTTTTGATATCTGGAATATGTGTCGGTGGTACGTAACAGGTGAAGGAGGAAAGGTGGTAAATTTTGATGGTGGTGTTAGAGTGTGGTAGGTAAGGATTGATAAATGATAAGGTGTTTGGTGTGTCATTATGTTGTTGTGAGACCATGTTTTGAGTTCAGTTGGACTTGGCAGTACCAGTGATGGAAGTGGAAGTACAATTTCAAGCTAAGGACATGAATATTTGTAGATAAAGTTTAGTAGAAAATTTGTGTGTGTGCTAATAATTTAGGTGAAGTAAAACAGTGATAATTTTGATTTGATTTGGAGATAGAGAAAAGCTAATGGGCTTCTGTGGGCCCAATCTTAATTATGTGATTGTACCAAGGATTCAGGGTCTTAACTACAAATAGGACTTAGCCATGCTGTTCTGTACCCACACAAACAATAATACAGATCATAGACAGCTACTTTGTTCATGTTCCATAACCACTCTAATTGCTGTCTAATTAGATATTAAGGAAAATGTTTTTTTTTTCTTTCTTTTATATATTAGATATTATTTTTAGAAGTAACAAAAAAAAAAGTTAACTTTTATATTTGTAATAAAGAAAAAGATTAAAGAATAGAATAATAGATATAAAATGTGTAAAAATTTGTTAAATGTGAAAATAATAATATCCTTACAAAAATTGTTCAATTTTGCATCTTCATCTCTTCAACTTGCAACATCACCAAGTTTAGATTTTCTATTGGGTTCTTGAAACTGTCCTTCTAAACTTTTAAAATATATTAATATTAATATATTAAAAATTTATTATATTTCAAAATATTAAATCAGTATCTATTGATATATCTTTAAAATTTTAAAAAAAAATTATCCAAATTCTTATATTACTTCTCAAAATCTTATCAATTTGGTTTTTCATTTTTTTTCTTGTATGATATAAAGGAATATTTAAGATCTAGTTTCTTTATATTACTTCAGTGTCTTACATTTAATACTTTGTACAACAATTAAAAATATTAAATGTTTTCAGTTCAAAAAGTGTTCTTCTACATTAATATTATCTTATTTTACTTGCTGAAGATATTAATCATTAGTTTATCGAAGATCAAATATATACATAACAATTTCTTTTTATTTTCTTATTTAAAATCAAGCAAACTTAATTATAAATAAATTTAATTAATTTACTTATTTCATATATTATTTAAGACTGTCCGAAATAGGATCTATTTGAGACGAATCTGCACAAATAAGATTATTCAAAATAATTAAACCTATTATTTATATAACACCTTTAATTTAATGTTGAATTATCTTTAATTAACTTTTTTTTTCTAGATACCAAGTTTAAGTGAGAGATATTTTAGAAAAATATACCTATGAATCTATATTATTAAAATTAAATAATTTTAATTAGCATAAAATTGTTCCTTCACTTATATTTCAGTTTCCAAAGGAAATATTCTGTTAGAGGGGAATATTAAGGAAGTTGACACATTTTCATAAAAAAGAAATTGATTTGTTGGTTTAGGAGGAGAATTAGAAATAGTCAATGTCTTTTTGTTTTACTTTTATCTCTTCCAAAAATATGTTTTTTTTTTATTAAAAACGAAAAGAGATTTAAAGGAGAAAAATTCCTTTAAATACATGTTTTTGCCGACTAAGTTATATTAAAAGTATTTTATTTATGATGTTGCTTATGGTAATCTTTCGTTTAACACAGTTAGAAAATTACATAGATTATCTTAATCTACTAATAAAAAATGTGAGGTTGTTATGGGATAAGGGGCTACAAATCTTTGATTTGTTTTCCAATGAATCTTCCTAAATGGAATGCTATTTTATAATTAATGACTTCTATGTACAAAAGAATTTGTTGGGATATTTTGTTAAGAGTCATAAACATGTATTGTATGCGAAGAAGATTGCATATCAACAATTGAATCTTAGAAGAAAGATAATATATCTTTAGTATATAAAAAGTTATTCTATGTACCACATGTTGAGAAAAGCTTTAATGGAAATAAAAAGAATATTGGTGATTCTAGCTAAATTATATATATATATATATATATATATATATATATATATATATATATATATATATATATATATATATATATATATATATATATTCTCAACATATTATATTTTAGGTTTAATTGCTTCTTTTGTCCTCAGTTTAGTTGAGGTATGTCAAATTCGTCTCCCTTTTAGAAAAATGTCAATTTTGTCCCCATATAGAATAAATTTGTGTCAATCAAGTCATCTCCGTTAAATACAAACTAATGGTGTTAAAAACTTAAAGTGAATTTTGAATAATAACCACTTCATGGGTCTGATTCCTGATATTACAGTGGATAAAGTGAGTTTTGAAAGCAATGATTTATAATGGAGATGACTTGATTGACACAATTTTTTTCTATAAAGAGACAAAATTGACATTTTTCTAAAAGGGGGACGAATTTGACACACTTCAACCAAACTGGGAACAAAAGAAGCAATTAAACCTATATTTTATCTGAAAAGAAAAGTGTAAGTTTTTGTTAATGTTTAAAGGGTGTGAAAGTATCACAAAAATATATTTAAAATATTGAAAATGTTTTACATATGCAATATTTCAAAACTTTTTGTTTTACAATTCTTTAACCTTTACGATACTTATTTAAAATTAATTTTTATATTTTTAATAATATTAGATAACATTTTAGTTATAGATATTTTTTTCCCCATAACATTTTATATTTTGAGTATAAATAACATTAAACATGTTATTATGTGATATTAAATAAGACGTCAACTATTTATTATCTTCTTTTTTTTATCCAAATAAAGCCGGAGGAAGTTAGAAGAGAAAAAAAAAATTTGCTTAATTTTTAATTTTGAAACTTAAAATTTTAAATGTCATAGATATTTTGAAACAAGAAGTATCAAAATATTTTCAAGAAAGAAAGTAGGTGAGAAGAAGAAAAGATGAAAATGATATTTATAAAGATAATGGATTCCACTTTTCTATGCTTTTAAACTTGTTAAGAGTCATAATAAAAGAACTATAAAATGGACATTATAACTCTCTTAACGAAGGATATTTTATTTATTTTTTTTATAAACATCACTAAGAGTTGAAGCCTTAACAAGTTTAAGAAACTAAACTTTCAATGAAGTAGACAAAACTTGGTGGATGCAATTATTTATATTACACTTTTTAATTAACAAATCTGATTTATATTTTAATGATTTTGATTTATAAAAAATATATATTAAAAAGATGTCTTTGTAACTTTTTACTAGTGGGAAATCTTGCTTTTCTTTTAGCATCAATGCCTTGGTTGCTTGTAAAGCATAGTTAGTTTAAGTGCATTGAATGGGTAGATTTCTAATTTCAAATTGACCATACTTAAGTTAAATTCTCATCCAAATTGAATGATGAAAGCTAGTGCTATGAGGCACATCTACCCTCATTATTTTCATGTTTCTCTTTTATCAAAGAAGAATAATATGTTTATAGAGATTTTCAACTGATATTTCCTTCACCATGTTTTTCAAAGTCCTAATAATAATATGGAATATTATATTCCTAAGGTTAAGATATGCGAAAACATCGTGTTCGTCAAACCAAAGTGACACATTAATTTCTAATGAAAGCGATATACACAATGGTATAGTTTAAACCAAAGATTTTTTTTTTTCTTTTCTCTCTCTTTTTTTTCCTTTGCTTTAACATTGCCATTTAAATTTCAAGAAAAGTTTTGCATTCAAGTAAATAGTATCAAAATTAAAATTATTATTTATTAAAAAAATATTATTCATTACTTCTGCAGAATAATAATTATTAAAAAAATAAATAAAGGTGAGCTGAATAAATATATATTAAAGGTTTACTCTTTAGAGTAATGACATTGAGGTTGGTGAGGGAGTTTGGTACCACCAGCCTTCTCGGGTCGGTAATTACAAACTGCTTACAGCGTTAATTGGTTAATTAACCTAACATAAATTAAATATATATTATTCTCATAAGTTATCTCAAATTAATCCTCCAAACAGTAATATTTATAAATAATCTGAAATCTGAACTAGGGGAATATGAAATTAATATTTTACTGTTTTGAGGAATTGGTCCGAAATGAAAGCCAATAGCATTAAGAGATCTGAGCGTGCATGTCTGATAAACCATTGCATGACTTGCACTTTTCACAGATCCATCTTTCTCATTTCCGCTCTTTCAAAGCACACAAGATTTGCCCGTGATTTCATTTCTTTTTCTTTTTCTTTCTGATTCTATCAACATTTTTTTTACAAAATTATTAATAACAAATTCTTTTCATATACTCTTTGCAACCAATCAAATAATGACATGGTGGAGAAATAATCTTATATTTCTCAAAAAAAATAAAAATTGTTGAGAGAGATCAGTTCCTTAAATGATCTTAACACCTTAATTAAGGAGTTAGTTATTGGTTTCCACGTACGTTGTTTCGATTAAGAAAAAAAAACACATTTTTCTAAAAAAGAAATTCTAAATAATGTCAACGTTCCCCAATTCCACTACATTTATATTTATATTTATCTTTAAATACGAAATGATTAATTTTACTAAATAAAATAAATTTATATAAAAAAAATTTTAAACATCAAAAATACTTTCTTTTTTATTTTATTTTAGAATTGTTTTCTAAACACAAAACAAGTAATTTATGCCTCTATAATTAATAATTTCAAGTATTAACATATTATTTGTTTATTTAATATAAGAGATTTTGTTAAGTTAACAGCAAAAGTTTTTCGAGAAATCGCATAAAAAGGAAACTTAACTCTCAAATTCTTATTTTAATTGTTTTTTATTTAAATTTTTATATGTTTATCACGTTATTGATACTGGGTCGCTTACTTGTTTTATCTTCGTTAGTTATTTTTTAGGTTAATTTAAATTTTGTTACATTCAATTATATTTTAATTTTTAACAACTTTGTAATGAATGAAAGACAAACTAATAGAAAGGAAAAGAAGCGGTACAACAACGTTAATTTTTTTATTTAATTACTTTTTAACTTTTTTGTGTGCATAAAATAAATTATCAATTACACTTTTTAACATTTATGAACATTTTGTCATTTAAATAAAGTGAAATGAAATTAATGATTATTGATAACAGAATTCATTTAATATCACACTTGACAACTTTTATAAAATTCCAAGTTTTTTTAATTATTCTTAACTATTCTTTTCATGATGAAAAAACAAAAACAATAACTTATATTTTCAAATAATATATTAGATATAGTCAATTATCAAATAATAACAATAATAAATCATAAAAAATCATAAATAAAGGAACGTAAAAAAACTTTTAAAGTAAGAATAAAAATCATAAGTTATCCAGATCAAATAAATAATTCCATTATGATCAATGAAAAGTATAAATAAGTCTTCATATATAGTCATATTCATCTTCACCATAGTCAATACAAATGCACCACCTTGTCTTCACATCCAACTTCGATTTTTCATCCCTTAAAAGATAAACAAATGTCTTTCAATAAAAAAACTACAAATGATCATAGCTTACATTATTGTTAAACCAATTTTTATATGGCACTTAACTATCCAAAATCACAACAGGAATATTGATAACATGCACCGTCGTGTATAGTACCTTGGCAATTTAGCATCTGAGAGCATACGTCTCAGCTTGTCAAATAAAGTCATTTTCATCCTCTTACCTAAACCATTTAGTTGAAGAGTTTTAGGAGAAGTTTTCTCATGTGCTATACATGTTTGTAATAAGCATCAAAGGGTCCATGATACTTACCATCATTATCAGAACAAATACATTTTACTTCTTTTTTTGATTTCCTCTCAACCAAGGCATGAAATTCCATGAAATTTTCAAGTATTTGATCCTTTCGCTAAAGTGCATAGACCCAAAGCTTTCTAGTAATCATCAATAAAAGTAACAAATTAAAGTGCATCACTAAATGATTTTACCTTTAAGAGGCGACAAACATCATAATAAACCAATTGTAACAACTCTAACTTCCTTGAGGTTGGATACTTCTTGAAGGATACTTTGGTTTGCTTGCCAACCATTCAATGAGAACATCTCTCCAATTTTGCACCTTTTAACCCTTGAAGAAAATCCATTTTAGCTAAAATTTTAGCCTTTTTTGACTGATATGACTAATCCTTCGATGCCACAAAAATGCCTTCATATCCATGACATTCGCGGTGTCTTTATCATAACAACCATCATTAAGCATATGCACAAAGATTAAGTTAAAATAGACATCAGAAACATGTTTGACTCCTTTAAGCAATAATTGCATTCCCATGTTGGTTTGCAAGCAAACTTCACTAACACTAACCACTTTAGACAGGCCATCATTAATTATCTTCAACACTCCAAAATCACCAAAAATTTAAGATGTGAAGAACTCCTTCCTCGGTGTAACGTGCAGTGTAGCACCACTATCAATAATCAACACGCTCTCATGAGATACAAAATTAATTGACTCAAAGGCATGATGAAAAACAAGATCAACACATGTAGTGATAGTAACATGATCATAACCATGATCTTTCTGCTTGTCTTTCTTGTCTTTGTTTTCCTTTTTCCACTTAAAATAATATTTCCGAATGTGTCCTATTTCATTACAATAATGACACTCTATATCATTGTATCTTGAGTTAGACTTATTCCTATTATTCTCTCTACGAACTTTCAATTCCTTTTTTTGATTTTTCTTCCTAAATTTCCTTGACAAGCATATCAAACTGAGATGAAGAACCATGTGTGTTCCTTGTCATCTCTTCATTAAAAGCATCATTCTTTGTTATATATGGAAAGAAACAATGCCATTTGGGGCTAAGTTTGTAATTGAAAATCAAAATATCTCCTAAGACATCGGTAGAGTATTAAGTAGCCATAGTCTCAAGACTTCATCATCAAATTTTATACTCTTTCTTGATAGTCGATCTAAGAGCCCCTGCAACTCATTCAATTTTTTTGAAATGGAAGAATTCTCCATGTACCAATTCATCAAGCAATTCAAAAAATACAATTTATTATTGCCTAACTAATAAGCATAAAAAGACTCAATCTTCTCCCACAAAGTTCTAGCATGTGCCTCATTTCCAATGTGATTATAAACATTATATTCAACATATTATTGAATGAAATCACACACCTATTAGTGCTTAAAGTCTCATTCTTCATTAAATATATAATTCGGCTTTTGTGTAACAAATATTGGAAGATGCAATTTCTTCACAAACAACAAGTCCTTTATCTTGCCCTTTGACAAGTGATAATTTGAACCATTCAAAGCAACCATATTTGCATTTGCCTCCATCATCAAGCAATTAAATATAACCCTTAACAAAAAGCTCTTATACTGTTTTGATGGAAAAAACAACAACACAATTAAATTTCCAGAGAATGAAATTGATATAATTTCCCCTAAATTGTAAGAATCTATAGGAGCAACAATCAAAGAACAACAACAATAAATCACTATAATCACAAACAAAGACACCAAGATATTTAATGTGAAAAACCCTCCAAAGCAAAGGTAAAAACCATAAGTAATCCAAACTAAAGAAATAAATCCACTAAGATAAAAAAAAATAGTAGAAAGGAGTCTTAATCAATTGCACAAAGTAGCGATAACACCCAGCCAAACAACAAAACAACAAGCTTACAAATAAAAAACAAGAAAGATAAAGAAAACGTAAATAGACATATGTAGTGTGAACTAAATTTCTCTCAACTCAAATATTGTATCAATTATCTAAACGGTCAAAATGAAAAACAAAATATTCTGAACATACTGTCGAATCCTCAACACCATCCAACAATGAACAAAGCCAAATATTGATTTTACAATGGCAATTTAGTGAAAAATGTTTCCTTGCTCTCAATGTATTAAGGTTCTAAGTAGATTCTAATTGTACTTTTTTTTTTATCTCACTTACTTTTCAACCCTCTTCACTAAATTAAATGAGACAGATATTTTCTAAACTTTTGAGTAAGAGAGAGTTTAATACCCAATATTTAAAACTAAACAAATTAACATGATTTTTTTAAAAAAATACCAACTTTTATTAATTATTTTACTAAGAAAATATCGTTGTGCAACTTATCTCTTCCTTTTATTGTTTTTAATAAATTTTAATTAATTAAAAGAAATGCGTGAGTTATTAGCCGTATATACTAATAAGATTATTTCATTTAGTTATATGCTACTTCTTTTTTATAGTACAAAACTTACCATGAAGGACATGTGTAAATAAAAAGAAAAGGAAAACTTATGTGAAAAACGGAAAAAGAAATTAAAATATAGTGCATAAAGAAAATATAGAAAAGTAACTAAGAGATAGTACAAAGTGATCCTCATACATTAAAAAAAGTAACTAACCGTCAATATTGAACATAAAATTGAATTGTAAGTGTTTAAAATATTTGATTCTTTATCATCAAACTTTTTTACATCATTATTTATACACTGTAAAATAAACAATACATTTAGTCATATTGTTTTATATAATAAATAGAATTATATTACTCTAAAAATATTATAAATATATATTTATATAATAAGAAAAAATAATACAATAAAAATGTGAATAGACACATAAAAAATATATCCTTTTAATTTAATTTTTTTACGTAAACATTTACTTATTATTTTACTAAATGTAGCATATCGTGATAAGTTTAATTATATTTATTCTGTTTCAAAAGTAAAAGTTCGAACTCATGTTTATGTTTAATATATATATAGATATACGCACTAATTTCAAATTATTTTTCTTCCGTTTTTTTTTTTAAAAAGAAAAATCAAACTGAAAATCAGTTTTAGCCTTGTTGGGCCCTTGTCTGTGTATTCGTATGTTTCTGGCCCATCTTATTGGACAACCTCGTTTCTCGTTTACTATTACACTGCAGACGTTTCTTCCTGCACCTTCATAATTTCTTCTTCCATTTCCACATATTTTAAAATTCCAATTTTATTCTCTTTTTTTATTTTGAGTCCTGAAATATACACTTCATATATATTCCGAAATACACTAAAAAATTTATATTTCGGATTTACAATTTAGAATGAAAAAAAAAATTCCAGATTTTATAATCAATAAATTTAATGAGAAAAAAAATTAAGAGTGAGGAGAAAGGGCTATTGGAGCAAACGATGGAAAAGGTCGCACACGGAGGAAGAAAAAGCTGGTAAAAAAAATATATGAGCAAAATGATCTTTTCACTTGACTTATGAGGGTGCAGAAAGAAACTATGGAAGTGCAGGAAGAAGTATCTAGCACGGCAGCTTTTTTTTTTTTTTTTTTTTTTGAACTTTTTAATAAAATAATTCTGTACTAATATTTAAAATTAGTTATCTTCATGTATTGAACCATAACTAGGTTAGACAATGAGGGTATGGAAAGAGAAAAGACTGTTATGAATAGCATGACCCATTTACAAATAGATATTTTGTTACCCAAAGAGTTCGTATGATGTTCAAGGAAACCATTTCTGTTTTAAAAAATTGATGATTTTTTTTCTTCTAAAATATATTATCCAAGTAGCAATAGAACAATTGTTTATAGAATCATGGAAATAGTCATCAATCATTCAGGAAATTCCTTCTTTCACGTAATTTTTATTGATTTCTTGACATGAGACAACCTAAGAAATTTCTACCGAAGACTAACTAAGCATAATAGTAAAGGACACACGTGACCGTCGTTGGAAATTATAACGTTCAAAATCTCTGTATTCCTACAATTCAAGCATACTAGATAAAAAAATATATTTTTACTGATGGCGTCTAAATCATTAACCATGTAGTGTTCATACAAGAAAAACTGAATGAGTTGTCACACGGTAGAGTTCATAGTGATTGGCTTGCAAATCAGTGGAAAGGAGGTTGCATTGTTATTTCTAATTCTGATTGCACAATTTGGATGTAGAATTCGGGTTTTGATATTTTTTTTTTTGCAGGTTTGGACAAAGATGATGTGTGAAGAAGGAGAACATAAAGGGGGAGTGAACTTGATTGAGTGTTGATGATTCGCGAATGGCTATCTAATTTGGGAAGTTATATGCATTTTGGGTTTGTAGGTTCATGAAGATAAAGGTGCAATGGAGGGGGTTTCATGTAGGTGCTTCCATGGCTGCGTTTATGGTTCTTTGATATTACAGGTTGGGTGTGAAGATGAAGGAGATTTTGCGGTGGTGTGGTTCACGTGGAGGAGGGTCGTGGATATGGATGATGATTTAGGATTTTTGCATTTTTTGGTCTTATGTTCAATGAAGGGGTTTTCGCGATTATGGTGGAGAAGGCAAACTAGGGTTTCGTGTGGGTGCTTCCATGATTGCGTTTCTTGCTCTTTGATGTTATAGGTTGGGTGCAAAGATGAAGGAGATTTCATGGTGGTGTGGTTTGGGTGGAGGAGGCTCATAAATATGGATGATGATTTGGGAATTTTACATTTTTTTGTCTCTGTTTGCATGTTGATGATAGAGAAGATGAGCGTCATCAATGTTGTTCCCAACGTGGTCGGTGACTAACGGAGGAGAAAACCACTTTCGCTTACCATGTTTTCACGTCACATCCCTTTAACTAGCCACGTATATGAAAAATTGACAGCTCATTCAATGTTGGCTTTTGTGAACATTACATCGTTAATAATTTAGACGCTATCGGCGAAAAGGACCAGATTGAATAAATTTTACAAAAAAAAAAATGATCACTTTGAACACAGAAAAAAATCAATGACCACTTTAAATAAAAATAACAAAAATAAAAACCAAAATAGATATTAAACTATATATATATATATATATTATCCTAGATGTTTTATTCGTGCCAATGCACAAATAACTTAGATTATAACTTTTTTGGTTATAGTAAATATTCTTAATTTTATTTAGATGTATATATAATTACAGTTTATAATAATTATGATCAATGAACATGTGATACTATATTTTGTAACATCTCAATTTTAACATTGATAGAATAAAACGTTATAAAATTAATAAAATAAAACAAATATGTCTCAACTTATACATAGAGTATTAATATAGTTATCTAGAAGAAAATAATTATAATAATAAATATATCTAAAAGAGTTAAACATAATCACTAAACAACCCAGAAGACATTCTACAACATAATTGTCATTTACCATAAATAATTCAACTCTTATCCCTCATCTGATCATACCAATAAGGTAATCATCGTAGAAGAAACAAACAACACAACTAAAACAACAAAAGAGACAACAAAATAAACTAATATTCAAAAGAAAACTTCATAAACAATTTAACCATCACATATTAGTTCAATATTTATTACATTTTATAACTCAAACATATAATTAGTTGACTTTAGACTCAATTATCTGGATACAAGCTTCAACATATGTATTTAATATAAGTGTGTACTCGTAATAGTATTTATACTTTATCGAATCATAAACACGGGGTTATCACCCTACTACTCACGAAGTTAATCCTTCATTCTCTTCCCCACCCCATTCATCTCTATGTGAATTGAATGGTTGGTGATATATCAAGATATCTACTTTCAAAATTCCCACATTTTAAAGCACACACTGACGACATCACCATCAATTCCTCCTTAGATTGCTTCTAATAATTCTCAAGTATACATCACACATCATATCATTATAAATGAATAAACATCACACGACCAAAGTCCGTATGTAACCTCAAAAATCCGTATGTAATGATGTGTTATATACAATTACATACGGACAAAAATCCATATGTAATATAGTCGTAGCTAAGTTACATACGGATTTATCTGTATGTAATTATATACGGATAAATACGTATGTAATTTCATACAAAAATATGTATGTAATATCCGTATATTACATACAAAAAAATCCATATGTAACTTTACAGCTTAATAAAAATTAAATAATCCCATATTTGTATATGATAACTAAAAGTTTTATATATTTGATAAGAGATAAAGAGAACTTTCGAATTAATAATACATATCTGCAATATATAATAAATACACAAAAATATTTATTTAGAAAAGTGAATTCAAATAACTAACACAATTAAAGTGCAATATACATTTATACAAAAACAACTTAACGGTGATAACTGAGATACAAGATTGAAATATACAATTTTTGGTGCAATTTTGCACTTCATCCATTACTAACCAACTCTTTTTTTGAAAAAGATTTTTCCTTTACTGATAATTGCAATTGATTTTGCAAAACTAAATTTTTGTTGCACTCATTAATTGTTGCAAGTTTAGGTGCATCTAATTCAAGATTCAGAGCCTCAATCATCTTTTGTAATTTGGAAATCTTAACATGCTTAACCTTTTCATTAGAAATCTGTATTATAATGAAGAAAACAATATCATAAGTTTCCAAAAACTCACTTGCATAAATCAAATCTCATCTTTAATGTAATGGAATAAACTGATGGTCATAAATAAAACTGACACATCACAAATTAAATTAAATGGTAGAAACTTAAATACATAACCAATGATTTATAGTAAATATTGACAATATGGTATATAAACATTTCTATATTTTCGGAGCGAAAAATGATATAACACGAGTTTGAAGCCTGACTTGACGAGAAAGGAAACACTAAAACCCTAGGACGTAGGGTTTGTTCGTGGAAAACCCTAAAAGGAGGAAGAACTCGATTACGGACCGATTAAACACTTGAAAAGAGAGATTGAATCGATTAATCGGTGTACAACAAAGATTTAATGGTGGAAAGCAAAAATAATTAGTGAGAAAGGCTTTTAAATGGATTAAATTGAAGGAAAAGGAAATAAGATGGAGAAAACCCTAGGTCGATGAAGATCTTTGGTGGAAAAGGCGAAAAAATGAAGGAAGAAAATGAATTTGTAATGAAAATGAAACTTACGAAGGAGAAAGATGAGATTCGATAATGGAGGAGCTCTCGAGTAAAAATGTAGATGTTTCGAATTAGTGAAGAGAAAATGAATATGCTATTGTGATGCATGAGAGAAACGAGTGAAGAGAGTTAAATAAAAAGACTTAGAGGAAAAAGGTTTCGAAAATATAAGATTCCAACTAATCAATTGAAATTTTAATTTCTTTTTTAAATAATAATTTTCCAATTTGTATGTAACTTTGATAGATAAAACTTGTTTTTGTTACATATAGATTGTAGCAATTACATACAAATCTTATCCTTTGAAAATCTTTCCGTTACCATGCACCAAAATTACATACGAATTTTTGATAGGTAAAAATCTTGAAAGAAAAGAAAATGTATATTTTACCGTATCTTGCAAATTATGTAAAGCTTCTTAATAATTAAAGAGTTATACTTTTGGGATAGTTTGGAAATTTGTTGTTCAATTTATATCACGTGACATGTTTTTGCCTTTTGTGTCCATTATTTTATATTGTATATATTTGAATATTTTTAAATATAAAAGTTACAAATAAAGTTATAATTTTAATTTTGTAAAACACTTTATTAAAAGTTATTGATATAACACAAATTTAAAATTGTAAAGTTTAAAAATAAATATTTGTTTTTAAATATACTAAAATGACATAAAATTTAAAATTGTAAAATATAACAATGAACATTTATTTTAAAATTCTAAAAGGTGGAAAATATAAATAAAGTTTAATAGAACAAACTAACGTCATCGCATAAAGTATATATACCTGCTACATAACGAATTAAAAAAATGTCAAAGAAGAGATTAAATGCACTAGGTTGCATGATGTAAGTAATAGAAATGCAATGCGTAAAAGATAAAGTTGGTAGGTGGTTAAAAGTAGAAATAGAATAAAGAAAGTGAAACTAACGGAAAAGAAGAAAGGGCTGGATATAGAATTTCTATATACAGTCAATTAATAACGTAAGGAATAACAAAACAATATTAACAATAATAATATCATGGCTAAAATAAAAATAACACTAAGTAAATGTAAAAAATTATAACATATTTTGTAAAAAAACAAACTTGGATGATAATTATTATTTTTTATTTCATTTGAAGAACTCACTAAAACAATTTTCATTATTATTCAACAGTTTTGAAAAGTTTTCTCAAATTTTTAAGGTATTTTTAATTTTTATCATATTTTTAATTATAATATTTTTTTGGATTTCATTTAATGGTTTACCAAAACTCATATATGATAATTTTTTAATATTTTTATTTAATGTTTATTTTTATTATGCAAAATATTGATTTTATATTTTTTATATAATTATTTTTATTTTCTAATTCATTATCATAAGTATAATTTTATCATTATAATTGTATAAATACATTTTATTTACTATAGTATAATAATTTAATATGATTTTCATGAATTATTTTATCATCATCCAATAATGTATATTGAAGTTAAAAAAGTTAAAGATATATGTTAAATTTCGATTATTATTAGTTTAATTTTTGTTTTTTGTGTGATTTTAATTAAATGATGCATTGTAATTTTTATTATTGTATGAATAAATTTTATTTGCTATAATATAATATTTTAATGTGATTTTCATAAATCTTTTTTATAACCATCCAACATATATTGAAGATTAAAAAATTGAAAAATTTATGTTAAATTTAAATTATAATTAGTTTAATCTTTGTTTTTATATGATTTTGATAAAGTGATGTAATACAATTTTTATTAATGTATAAAAAAGAAATTTTATTAGAATTTTAAAAATTGAATAAAGAGACATTTAAAATATTTTTTAATTTGAATATTTGTTTTATCTTTATATTTTTTAAAAAAAAGTTTAAATTTTATCAATTAAGTTTATAACATTTGCAAATTTAATAAATGTTTTGGTTTTAATGAGATTTTATTTGATATTTTAGAATGAAATGTATATAATTATAATTATAACTTCTTTTTATATATTTGATATTTAATATTTGATAATATTATATCTTTTATCATAATTTTTTGCTATTTAATAAAAATTAATTAATTGATATTAAAATAATAGAAAGTGAGTGTGAATATAGATACAAGTATATACTATTATTTGATAAGAATGAAGATGAAACAAATACTCATTGGATTTGAGTATGAAGATTAAAATAATTTTTTGATTAGATGAATATGATTGAAACTTGTTCTCACCTCGTTCTTAAAAAAAAAAAAACGAATGGAACAACATAAGAAAAATTATCACTACAAAATAAATAATGAAAGAAGTTTACGTAATTTCAACCTTACAAAAATAATCTATTTACATCTTTGTATAATTGAGGAAACAAAACAAAATTATTGTTTGTGTAATGTTGTTTAACTAAAATATCCTTCATTTTTTTTAAACTACGTTGGATATAACATTAATCTTATAATTACTATTTACAAATGAATGAAAAACTATATAAATTATTTAAAAATTAGACACAATCCACGGTGAGTCAGTGAAAGCGATTTAATAATTTCTTTTTTTACCTTTAAGTAGCCTTTCTTTCTACAGTCATTAATAAAAAAACAGTTTATCCAAAGACACTAAAATATCATTTGAAATAATATATAAGAAATTCATATGTAAAGTTTAGTTTAGGACATTCTCAAAAATATAAATATTATATATTAGATAACGAGATATCGATTTGGTATACATATTTTTTTTAATTATGTATAAATATAATTATTTTCAACTATTTAAGACAATTTAAAATATATTAACTAAACTAAATATATGATTATATATATAAAAAAAACATTATAACTACATGCTTATTTTACAAAACTCTAAGCCACCTACGAAAGAAATTAAAGAATATTTTCCACTATATGATTTTGGTGAAAGTATTATCTATATCTGGTCCACGCGTAACAAAATCAAGACGACAATGATTAGGACGTGAAAATCATATACTTGTGTTGTTAACTTTGTAAGATGATGTGAATATAATTTTTAAAATCAATATTGTAATTAGAGAGTATTTAGCTATTAAAGTATTGTATGGTAGAGACTAATAAAATTAAGTTGAGTAATTTAAATGGATTAATGATGTAAAATTAATTTAGATGGTAAGTAAATAGTAATTAATGTAACCCAGGAATCCGAGTATAGGGGATTGAAAAAGTATGTGGAGGACCCAGTGGAAGCAAATTCAACCCTTTCAATCACTGTAATGAGAACACCACACACCCTTCCTTTTCTCTCTCGTCTCTTCTGTACTTTATAATCCTCAAACGTCCTAATCTTTTCACTCTTCAAATCCGCAATCCAAGAAAAGGGAAAAATTAATCGATGGAGCGCTTGAAGCTGGCGCAACTGGGGGAGAGGCTGAAGACCGGTGGGGCCCAGATGGGGCGAATGGTAAGCGGCAAGGTCAAGGAGATGCTGCAGGCTCCCACGCCGGAGTCCAAGATGGTCGACGAGGCCACGCTCGAAACCATGGAGGACCCTAATTGGGGCATCAATCTCAGGATATGTGCCATGATCAACGCCGACCAATTTAACGGCTCCGAGGTCGTTAAGGCCATCAAGAGGAAGATCAACCACAAGAGCCCTGTTGTTCAGACTCTTAGCCTCGACCTCTTGGAAGCCTGCGCCATGAACTGCGACAAGGTCTTCTCCGAAATCGCTTCCGAGAAGCTTCTAGATGACCTCGTTGCCTTGATTGATAACCCTCAGGCCCACCACAACACTCGACGTCGGGCTTTCCAGTTGATTCGAGCCTGGGGCGACTCCGAGGATCTTGCTTATCTTCCCGTCTTTCGTCAAACTTATATGGTCAGTTCCTTTTTCTTTCTTTTCACCGTTAAATAAATCATCGCTTTCGTTCCTGAAATATTCTTATTTATCTTAGTTATGCTTTGACGTTACACGACTAATCTTGAAGAATTATAAACTCTACTGTATAATAATCATGTATTGAAGAATCTCTCTTTCAAATTGGTTTCTGAAAGCCACTCAAATATATCGACACGGAGACTGTCCCATGGTTTTCTTGATTTTTATGAGTAAATTGCACTGATGTCTTGAACTTTCTTGTGATTGTATATATCACTTACAACAATCTCCCTTCTTAGATACGCGATATAGTATTTTTTAAACAAAATTTAAGGGGGAGCGTGGGTGTGATTTCTTTACTTTTATTGTTTTTTCGTTGGCACGTCTTTTGATTGTTCGAGCAAAAACGGCCATAACGGGATGTCTTGTTTCATTTGATTTCCTCTCTCTATTATGTTTTGTCTTTTTCCTTATTTGTTTTTGGTACTTGATTTTTATTTCTGTATGTAGCTTCTAGACATTGCTTGGAAAAGTGTATGATGCTTAAAAAATACCCGAGTGAAAGTGGGAATTTTGTCTTCAACGGACTACTGATTTTGATACGCGAAACTGTATTGAGTTTCATATTTTCACTTATTTTATACGCTTTTAATCAAATGTTTTCTATTTCACAATTTTTCTGTGATATACACTTCCGTTTCCTTCACTCTCACATTAATTTGAATTCTACATCCTCTCTGGTTGATTGCAGAGATTGAAAGGGAGGGATGGTCCACTTGACATGGCGGGAGGAAATTCACCATCTATTCCGTATGCCTCAGAGTCATATGCACATCAATATCCTGTAGATCCCCCTGAAAGATACCCAATTCCTGATGCTGAACTAGATATGGATGATCCGGCGGCTTTCTCTTCTAATTACCAACAAATATCAGTGGAGGAGACGAAAGAGCATCTAGTGGTTGCTCGGAATAGTCTCGAGTTGCTTTCTAGCATATTGAGTTCTGAGGCTGACCCAAAACCTTTGAAGGTAAACATTACCAAAATAAAAGGCAACATTACCAAAATAATGAATTGATATTTGTATATTTTTATTAATTGAGCTGATGAGAGTTCTGCACTCCCCACTGCTATTCATTTACTGATAGATAATTGCCCGCAGGAAGATTTAACTGTCAGCTTGTTGGGTAAGTGTAAGCAATCACTCTCTATCATCAAGGGGATTGTGGAAAGCACTACAGATGATGAAGCAACGCTTTTTGAGGCTTTATATCTCAATGATGAGCTTCAGCAGGTAATTTCCAACTATGAGAAGTTAGAAGCTGCTCAAATTTCTGGGACACCACATCCTCAAAATGCTGAACCCGCCAAGCATGACGCGGAAGCTATTCAAAATCCCAATGAAGTACCTGCAAGGTTTGAAATTGATGATTCGGAAGAATCTGAAGCTGATCAGAATCTGGATCGAAAGGTGCCCCAAAAATCGAACACTCTTGAAGTCAATGCAACTGAGGTCGAGGGGAATGGTCTTGCTGAAACTAAAATAGTTAAGGACTCAACGGAAAAGATTGGTGAATCTAGCTTCAAGCGAGATACCGTATGAGGAAAAGCATTATTGGCATGAATCTTCTAGCATTTCGTTGTTGTCTTTGTTCATATCTTGTAATAAGCTGTAGTCCTTCCATCTGTGAGGGTGATTTACGTTGCCCAGATATGTAATTGGCAGGAGTTTCATCCCGAGGATTGTTGATATTTAATCCTTGTGAGATCAGTTTAGTTCATAATGTTAATGTAGTTGCACATTTTTATTCGCTTCATATTAATTAATGGTGTATCTGTGTATCTTCATTTAATTCGACACTTTGATTTTAATTGGGCACATTTCTAAAAATGCATTTTTCTTTGGAACGTATAGCAGCGAATTTTGGAAGTTGCATGATCATAGACTAGTTATTAGTCGTTTGAGAGTTGAAAATTTGAAATTATTAAGCAGAATGTATTATTCATTTGGGTTTTGTCACTTGCAAGCTGTAAAGAATTAGCACTACATAAGATGAAGTGTCCTTAGAAATAAAAAAGTGCAAAATTATTATCAGCAGTGAATCCTATTTCTTACTTCTTAGCAATGGGGGCAAGATAGGGCCCATTAACCTAGAATGTTATTATATATCCCTAACGAGGGAGTGTGTATATATGTTTGTTTAGTTTCATACTTTATATAGGGCTAAATTTGAATTGCTTTTCTGATAGTACTCGGTAGATGTCTTCCTTTACCACAGTGCTTATTTTCATTGTACCTTGACTAACTGGTATAGAAATTAGTCTGTCATTCTTGGTCTTGCGAGTTTGTCCTTTTCACTAGAAGTTGAGTTCGTGGTACCAAACTAAGTACTAACGCTTCAACAGAGAGATGAAGGAAACTTTTCCTGACCATTCTATGCAAGGATTTTGCAGCATGTCAGCAGTACTCTATAGCCAATTATGAGTGTTTACAGCAGTAAAAGAAAGGATGGATCCATACCTGATACTCATGCCTTGTAAATATATAGAGAGTAGGCCTTATAAGGTGCAAGAGTTGTTAATTGTAAATGAAAGTTTACACTCCTTTTGAAATGAAAGTTTATATTTTGTGTGAGAGGTTTTTCTAAAATTCAGCGGAAAGCTGATGATTTTTATTTTTAAATTTCTACTTGGAAGGGACATTCATTTGATTGTTAAAGTTTGATTCCAATATTTCTGGAATTCGACGGTGTTATTAATTTAGTATTTGAATAAGGTGTTCTGTTTGGTGGATTCATTTGTTGCAATCACAGAATAAAGTGTTGTTCACGTGATAAGTTTGTAGGTTTTCCATGCCTTACACAACTGATTTCTATTAAATTGAAATTTTGTTTCTATCAAGCACTTCAATCTGTGTTGTGGCAAGACCGTCAGTAATAGAAACGCTGCTACATTATCGTAATAGAAACGTGAATCCGAAAAGCAGCTCGATGACAAAGCATTTGGGTTGGTGAATGAGATTTTTGCTGTTGTTTAAGGAGCTTTGTCTTTCTGTTTTTTCCTGATATTTTTGTTTGTCATGAAACTAAATGTATGCAACCAATATTAGGCTCAGACTTCACTTCCATGATTAAATGAAGCACGTGTTTGTAGGGTGTGAATTTCTTCTGATTTTCTTATTTTTCAACATAAAACATTAACTAAAAATGCATGAAAAATAAAATAATAACAATAACAGTTCATCAATAAATAATAACAATGATAATAATACAACAAATCTCATCAATTTTGAAATTAGTTTTTTTTTTAAAAAAAAAATAGTACATTAAGCACCGCCAATTTATTTGCACCATTCCTTATACCAATAAAGGTTTGTGTTTTTGTAAAGTTGAATTTGAAGGAAAGGGGATAGGTAAGTTTAAGTAAATTTAGAGTTTCTTCTAAAGTGAATGAATTTAGTTGGTCACAATCTTCCATTAATGTTCTCGAAAATATAAAATACATATAATATAAAAGAAAAGAAGAAGATTCAAATTTATTTGAAGAAGAATAAGAATGGTGAACAGGGGTAACTTTGTGCAGGTCTTCACGTGTTACTCGAAAACAGAGTCTACAGTGCCAGTGTAACGTTCCAACAAGCATAAGCCAATCCCTAAAGAAATCTCACTCCTCACATCTCTCACCACTGATAAACTTAACGACAGATGAGAGCTGAAAAACAGTAGAAGACAAGAATGGCTTCACTCTGCACCACACTTCTCTTTTGTCTTCTCCTAATCCTATCTTTAGCAGCATCCACAGAGACGCATCGTATTCCCGGCTTCCTCTACACTCGCAGCAGAGGAAGATGCACCGCGCAGTAAGAAACTCCGTTCCGTTCTGTTAACAATGTAATGAAATGAAAAAAACGCGATAACGGTGTACCGATTTCTTGTCAGGTTCTGGAGCGGGAGGAGGGAGGCGTGGCCGAGGATGGTTCCGGAGACGTCGACGGTGTCAAATGTGTTCGGGTCTCGGGTGTACGAACACTACAGATCGGATCTGACATTGATAGAAGCCGCGGCGAGGAACGACGAGGAGAGTAACGCGTTCGGAGGGTTGGTGAAGGAGGGAACCGCAGCGTTGCTTAACTCGTATGCGAGGGAGGGTTTTCCTTACAAACCCTGGCAGGTTAAGACTTTGGTCATAAAGGCGTTGGTGTCCCAAGCTGCAGCTGCATCTCAAGCCAATAGCTTCTTGTTGGCTAACCAGGCTTGCTCCTAAAACCTAATCTAATCCTATTCTACTTTATCATATATAAAAATTTCCTCTGGTATTACTATATTAATTATACATTCATGATGATTGATTATCATGTTTAGGTTAGCGTTATAATAGGGTAAGGTCCACTCGCTTTACCCTTTTTGTTATCGGTCTTATGCGATTTTATCGGAATCACTACTATGTGACTTGATGTTACAATGTAGGTTTCCAAACCAATATTTGAAGTCTTCAACTATTTTCAATCCTTTGAAGTACGACCATCGATTATGAATGATTCTTTTAAGTACATGCATCTCTCCACCAATGTGTTGTAGTTCCCTATTATTTTCGAACTTCCCCATATTATCTAAAGTCACATCGAACCCCATTTGAAAATCCACAAACCTAAACATATATCCCAATATTACAACAGGAACAAGAAAACTTCTATTCCCACAAAAACGAAAAAAATGAAACTCTTATCTTCTCGAAGACCAACTCCAGAAATTATAGTTTCTTCGAATGGTAAATCGTGATTTTATTGAAGAAGAATTCCATAACAAATTTTGTTTTATTGATTGAAAGAGGAAACTCACATCTCATGAGCTCTCAATTCCGATTTCAACAATGAACCTTAATTTAAACTTCCTTTTAAACGTTAACAAAACTACTTATCACCAAATTCATTTTTTAAGTTGAATGTTTAATGTATAGGTAGGTATATTCACCATGTGACACACCACTAGCAATATAATAAAAAATTTAAAACGTTGGCATCATAGAACTAAATCTAGGAATTTCTACAAAGGGAAGGATAAAAGTAATCAATGTTTTGAAAAAAAAAAAAACTAAAACTAAAATCGTGATAATTTAGAAACAAAAAACATAGTTAACTCTTAATTAGAAAGAATAACAATAGAAGAAGAATAATTGAAGAAATATATATATATATATATATATATATATATATATATATATATATATATATATATATATATAAATGGAGAGGTGATAACAACACTTAAACTATTCATAATTGTTCCCATCTCTCCCAACGAGGACATCTGGTTTAAATAAATTTTTAATAATAAATTAAATATTTTTTCAATTTTAAATTAACATTACACCAATTCATCAACTTTTAAATTTTTTTTCACCCAATAAGTACACACTTCCCAATTAATTACTTATTTCTTTAAAAAATATTATTACTAAATGACATCATCACGAGGTTTTCCAGTGTGTCTCTCAGAATTTCTCCAGACTAAACACGCTTAACCATAGAGTTCTTATGGGTTAAGCTATCGAAAAACAAATGCATTTTGGTGATATAGGTAGCCAAATCAATTCCTTTAAGCTATCTTTCAACTGTATAGTCCCATACCTATACAGTACCTATACAGTCTCCAGATCCCTGCACCATGCCTCTTGCACCGGCAATCGTCAGTGTCCGGGTATCATATGCCCACCAGCTTCCGCTTGGTTCGTCCTCAAACCACACTGTACTGGGAGAGGCTAGATTCTGATTCCATTTGTAATACCCCGGCAACTTACAGGAACTGTTGACTGCCCCCACACATCACCACGATCCCATAATTTCTCCAGGCTAAGCACGCTTAACCATGGAGTTCTTATGGGTTAGGCTACCGAAAAGCAAATACATTTTGGTGATATAGGTAGCCAAATCAATTCCTTTAAGTTATCTTTCAACTGTATAGTCCCATACCTATACAGTCTTCAGATCCCTCTCATTTTGATGTATGTTGGATTCGTCCATGTGCCCCTTCCACTGGAAGCCTGCCAGGAGCCGCTCCTTGTATGTGCCCCCTGCACCATGCCTCTTGCACGGACGATCACTCCCCACCCTCATCAGTGCCCAGGTGTCACAGTCACCAATTTTATTTTTGTTCACACTATTTTCCTTAAATAATCTCATTGTTATTCATTTAAGTATCTACTACTTATTTTAAAATACAAATTTATAACTATGTAATTTTTTTTTCCTTAACTATGTAATATGAGATAATCAATATTTCAGGATTTAGAACTATTAAATAGTATATTACTTTGGAACTGATAATATTTGAAATATATTTTTAAGGATTTAAATAAAGTGTTAAACATAATTAATATTAAGAATTCGAGGACATATATTTAAATTAAGTGTTAAACATAAAGGATTTAAATTCTGTATAGGAAGAAAAGATGAAACACAACTCTCATCAAATAAAGATAATTGAATAAAGATAAATAAATATAGTTATAAATTATCTGTACAAACCCTTTAATATTATTTTTATAACCATGTTACTATTCTTTTCAATCGAATTATTTTTGTCTCCAATGCTTAATAAAATTTGTTGCTTAATAGTAACATTGACCCCATGTAAGCTCAAATCCTTGCTACAATAATATTAATATTCTGTGTATGTTATGGTGTGAACTTGAAAAAATTCTAAGCAGCCTTAAAATTTCAATTTCAATAAACAAATAGTGGAAAAACATTAAAAAATGTGAAGTAAAAAAAAAGAAAGTAGATTCTAGTTTTATGCTGAATTAAAGTTAATGTCAGCTTAATAATTAAGCAAGCTAGTTGATTGGTGGTGGCTTTATGCTCTTATTGTCAAAAAATATCCAAAGCCACCATTCACAGCATAACCACCTTACATGATAACAGTAATATACCATTCCCCAACATGACACTGATGAAACAGAGGAATCTAACCCACGTTACATGTATCTTATAAAGGAACCAACTTTCAATCTGAACCTAGTTGAGTTTACCCTTCTTCTCTGAAGCATCGCTCTCTCCTTTCTGATCATGAAATCCTGCATAAGCCTAAAACTAAGGCTAAGGCTTCCACCAGCTAAAAAGGCATGGAAGAGCTTCACTTCTACAATTGGTAAACTCAGTAAGTCCAAATCCAAAACCATGAAGAAACCTAGAAAGCTTTCAAAACCTACCACCAAATTTGCTACCTCCAAGCGTTTTTTTCGCCACAAAAGGTTACGCACAGTCAGAAGTTTGCTCTTGGGGTTCCACAAGAAGCCTGCGCCTGTGTACATTGATAAGCTCTTCAAAGAGCCTTCATGTGACTTGGTGGGGCAGTTGAAGCCACCGACAGCATACAAATCACGAACTAAAAGGCTGTCTGGAGAAGAAGGAACAACAAAGGGTGGTAGATCTTGCGGCTCAGATGACATGTGGGAGTCACTGGCGTTGGCATCACCTCAGATGCAGGGAATAGATGAACGAGCAGAGGAGTTCATCACTAGATTCAGACAAGAGATGGCAGCGCAAGAGATGATAGCAAGAAATTTTTAGCAAAAGTTCAGGATTTTCGTGAAGTTGTAGCGTAATAACTGTTAAATATGGAACTTCTAGATAGTTGATGGCTGGTATGTGTGGATACTCTTATCAACTTGTGATTTTGTTCGTATTTTTCAATCCATTCTGATGATAAAAAAAAAAAAAAAAACAGCTTTGCTTTTTTTCTTACTTTACAACTATGACATGAAAGATAACTCGTTTAAAAAACAGCATAGCCATGAGCTCTTTAATTTTTCTACTACAGTTCATTATAATCCTAAAGATATGATCTTAAAACAATGTAATTCATCATATTCTTTAGACAGAAGACCCCTAAGCTCCTTAATGTTTTTCCTTTTAAGATAACAGACTGAAAAAAGAAGGGTCAAACACGAATTGATACATCTTTTGTGAGAAGAATTTGTTGGAATTCAAGAAATCCCAAGTTGGGTAGAAATAAGTTGAATAAAAATAAAAAAGTATATTAAGATGTAAAAATAAAAACTTATTAATTCATTATTTTAAAATTTTGAATAGAAAATAATATAAATTTTTTATATAATTAGATTCAAATTTCTTAGATATTGTATTTCATAGTGAATTCCTTCTCCTAAAAAAATTTAAGAGAATTTAATTGAAGAAACACAAGAATTTGATACCATATTCTATTAAAAACCTTAAAGCAATAAATTATTATTCTTATCTTCATATGATATTCAACTTGTTCGTAATTTAATATATATATATATATATATATATATATATATATATATATATATATATATATATATATATATAATAAATCTTTAAATGTGTTTGGAGCCAATTTATTAAAGTAATATAATTAATTAAATTATGGTTAAGAATATAAATGTTATGAAAGATTTACTGTGTAGAGTCCATAAACATCATTTTAATTTTTTGACCAAACTTACAAATATTGAAACTAAATAAAAAGTAACCAACTGAGGTTATATAAAGTGGTTATGGTCCTTCTAAGCATGTATGCACATTCTTGTTTTCTTCTCTTCATTTTTATTAGAAGATAAAATTAAAAGGAAACCTAAAGTGTTATACATTTGGAAGATTATTGTTTCTAACAACTAATCTAGCTTTCACTCGATAAGATATTGGAGATTATTCATGGTTTGAAAGGGTTTGATTGTTCATTAATTATATTTTGATGCATAATTTAACAATTAATATCAAATTAGTTTATGATAATTTTTTTTTCCCGAATTGCACATGAACCAAATTAAGAAAAATAACCAAATTAAGAAAAATTCTAATATGGTTTTCAACTTTGTGATGGGTTTTCAAAACCTAAATCCTAAATCAAGTTTTGAACCAATCATTTCCCCAATTTGAATCTATCTTTTCTTTTCTTTTCTTGTGTTGTCGTGTGGTGGTAGTGGGCTCATGGTACAAGAAATGTCGATCTATAATGGAAAAAGGCAGATATGGTGTTGTGTCAGTAATAATAGATCACGTGTAGTTCACGTTTTTGGTATGTTGTTGAACATGCTTTACCATCAATGTTTGATTATTACAACAAAACACTCCTAAAAGTTAATGTTATTATTCAAAGACTTGGTATTGATGGTGTATTAGGTTTCTTGAGATAGGTTAAACAAATATATTTATAATTTTACTTTTATGATGTGAGTTTAATTATATTTCTCTTATTCTAAATATAGTTACAATTGCTTTAATATATGTTAATATAATGCAAGGTCGAGATTCATGCAACCAAAAACTATATATCTTCATATTCTCTTTTCGATTTTTATTTTGATTTGAAAGACATTTTTATTCTGCCATTAATTAGATGAAATTTAGTTTTAGTTTCCTATTTAGACAAATTAAGACATTTGTGTTCGATTGGAAACAATGAATTCAAATTATCTCTAAATTCAAATGTTGTTTTATGTTTGATTTTATGTATGCATACATTGTCTTTAGACATATTTGATTTTATAAATATATGGTTATTATTCAGAAATTACATTCTGTATATTAAGGGTAGTATATTGATCTCATTGAGATAAGTAAGGATTAGTTGAAAATAGATGTGTATAGGTCACTATCACGTAATTTTTATGCTACGTATTTCATGATGAGTCAATGTCATATTGGTTCTGCCATCATTAGTGATCATTGTCAGGTTTAATTGGGATTGATGTAATGAAAAATGATTTGGTTCTACTTGATTAAGAGTCGTTATATTTTATTAGTCAAATTGTTAAAGTTATCTAATTAATTAAAATATGGTTAAAAACATATATGTCAAATATTTACTCTGTAGAAACCATAAACAATATTTTAATTTATTGAGGGACCAAATTGCAAATATTAAAACTTAAGAAAAAGTAACAGAAAGATGTTACATAAAAGAGTTATGATCTCAATATGTAAGCACATATGTATATTTTTGTTTCCTTCTCTTCCTTCTTATCTTATGAGAAAATCAAGAGGTAATCTAAGGTGATCTATAGTTGGAAGATCAAATGCTATTTTCTTTCTACTTTTCTCTTAATGGTTAATCTAAATACACTTCCACATGCTACTTTTTGAAATATTGGAGATTATTCATGGTTTTAGATAATTTTATTGCTGTTAATTATTAATCGATTTTGATGCATAATCTAGCACAACTTTCTCATTTTTATATCCAACAAAAATCAATCCACACAATCTAAAAAACTTGTGAATGTAAAAGGGCAAAGTGTAGATATACAAGAAGTTGAAAAATGATAAACTACACAAAACTAACTTTTAACCCAACAGGATTTAATTAGTAATTACGACTTACCGATGTAAAACCTAAATTTAACCCATTACATACATTAACATGCCAGGCAGTAAGAAAACAACAGAGAAATATTTGTGGCTTTAATTGTAGGCAGGCCGTCTGTTATCCTTTCCAAGCTTATTGGAGGGAATTCTTAATTTGCAATACAACATGGATGTAACTTGTAAGTGAGAAATATACGAGACCTGAAAACTTTATTTTCAATATCATTCAAAGAAAAGAATAAGAAATGTACGTTAAAGGATATGATTGTAATGACTAATACAACTTAGAATTTCTCGAATCATGATGGTCTAGACTGAATGTTTATATCAATTGATTTTAGTTGAAGATCGAAATAAATTAACTCAGATTAAAAGTTGGTTTAAATTGATTTGTGTTGAATTAATTTGAATTACTCCAAGTTAAATCAGTTCGTGTGGACCTAAACCAAAATTGAAAGAGAATCATTCTAAATTGAAAATTGAACTAAGTTAACTTATATTCAAAAAGTTAAAATTGAGTTATACTTAAAATAGAAACTAAATTATTTTTTATGATCATATAAAAAAATTAAAATTTGAGATGTTTTAATTACTTCATCCAAATTAATTATTTAAGAAATTAAGAGAAATTATTTGTTATCGAAACTTTTTCATCTTTCTTAACTATTCTTCTTTGTCCTTTTATTTTCTATTAATTAGTGTGCTTTCATCTTCGTAAGTATTTAAAATAAATTTACTTTTATCGTTATCATACAGAATGAAAATTTACTTTTGTTGTAGGTCTCGACAAGATAATCCAAACATAATAGGGGCCGTGTTCTGTAATTCACGAAGGAAATTTATGAAAAGTAGAAGCTTATATAGCAATTTTAAATGTGTGAACAGTAATCTCATTTCAAGATTGCTGTAATTTGGGATATTTTAGGACCAGTTTTTTGTTCCTTGTTTGTTTCGGCATTGCAACGTTGAAGAAGAGAAAAACATTGTTGTCGGACATATTGAACAAAAAATAACAATCTTGTATAACAGACAAAAGTGATTTTAATGTTACTCACAGTGTTAATCGGTAAAATAGTGATACGCTACAAACATAAGGGCATTTTGATTTCACATCTTTTATTCTTTTATTATGTAAAACGGCTTTACATGTTTTCCCTTTGCATATGATAAGCCTACAATCTGAGTTTTTTTTATTAGATAGATCGATAACTCCAAAATCTTTGGTGAGATATGATCACGACCTATTCTAATTAAAGTAAATATGGTGGGCGCCGTGTGATTAATGGAATTAATTATAGAGGAAAGGAAAATGTTAAATACAAAATATACACGACAATTTTCCGAAATCATATAAGTAAAAAAAAAAGTATATAACAATTTGTTCCTTTAATAGGAAGAAAAATATACAGATTCAACAAATTATGTCATAGAGAAATGGTAATAAATCGTATTTTGCAATTATTTTGTGTGTCGTGGCTTAAGATAAAATAAGTTATATATGAATAATTTTACATTCTTATTTAATTATAAATTTGGTTAAATATGTTTGAAGTATATGAATTTTCATGCAAAATTAAATTTCATCTTTTTCTCATATTGGGAATCAATTTCATCTCAAAACTTTATTAATAAATGGTTGTAGTTCTCCTTTCCAAACAACATTTATGTTTTACGAGTTAAATATATTTTTAATTTTTAAATTTTGATACAAAATTAAAATTTGTTATTATTTTAAATTTTAATACACTTTGATTATGATTTGAGTTGGGTACACTATTTGATACTTTATAACTTAAATGTCAACTTAAAGTGTCGTTTAAGATGTAAAAAAAATAATTAATGTAAAAATAATTAGTCTCATTTAATAAGTTTTGTGATCCTCGATTTTTTGCTTTAGTTAATTTTGAAACTATATTAAAAATAATTTGTAATTAATTAAGTTTACAAGTTTAATAAGTCAACTAATGTAAAACTCCTCACTAAAGGTACATGAGGTTATCTAAACCTCTGTAAGGATGATACAAAAATGTTATTTGCTACAAATGTTAAAAAGCTTATTAAGGTGACTTAACAATCATCAATGTATACACAGATTATTACTAATTTCTTTCTTGTAACCTACGAATTAACTATAGGACACACATCAATTAATTGAAGTCCAAACAACAGAACAAAACAAATGTATGTTTTCCATCGATTGAAAGGATTTGATTGTAGTGGCTAACATCATAATTCAAGTAACTGGTTGAATTCCTCAGCTCTGGCGTAAACGTTGCACCAAAAGTCCATGCCATCGCTCATACTTGACGAACTCCCATCTATAAGCACCCCTACTTCTTCGTTAGACATTGGTTCAAATCGACCATAATCAATGCTCGGAAATCCACTTGTCTCACCGGAACTATCGTCAGATAACAATACTTCCGACCAGAAATCCTCGTCCAGTGCAAGATTGTTCTCCGGTGTGTCAATATCATTAACATGCGAGGACATGTCACAATTATTATTATTATTAATGCTGCTATTGTTGTCACTATTGGTGAGCGAAGACATATCGCTAGAACATTGGGGAGGAGAAAGTGGCATATCCTCTGTGCTATTATCTTCTTTGGTTGATGCATGAAGGTGAACGTTATTCACGGGGTCTAGTTTGGCGTCTTGGTAATTGGTTTTGGAAGCATCCCCATCCAACTTTGGTTGTTTTTTGCTTCGTTGTTGCTCTTGGCTTTGTCGGTAATTTTGTGGCAACCTCTTCTTCAAGTGGGTGTGCCACACGTTTTTTATCTCGTTGTCTGTTCTACCAGGTAATCTCGCTGCTATAGCCGACCATCTGCACGCGGATGTTATCACAAGATTAGAACACAAAATCGATGTTGGAGGAAATATTCAATAAATAAAGGAAAATAGGTTTCGTATAGCTGGCTTCACTCCTCCAAAGTCACAATATACAGTAGCAATAATAATGTTATGTGATGTGTGTTTAAATAATGTGTTGTTTTATACAAAAATTAAGCACGTGAAAAGGTTGCAGAAAAAGAGAGAATCTTTGCAGACCGACATATATCCAGCAGGGTATGATTTTGTTTGCCTTGAAAACTAAGAAAAAAATCAAAGTGCAAATGGGCCCAAACCATTATCTATTTGAAAAAAAGAACAGTGACAAAACTGTTCCTTTCTTTATAAAACAATAATAAAAAATAAATAAAACGAGGCTGGCGAGAAAGAATTTTATATCCGTTTGTATACTTCCAAGACTTGAAGTTTATGAAATCACATGCATCTGCAATATCCATCCATCAGTTTCAGGTTACAGAATAGAAAACGACCAGACATAAAGAAAAAATGAAGATATTCGGGAATCTTTGCTTCACTGTTTGGAATCGGTTGTGGAGTCATCCATGGTTTTTCAACGGATTTTGTTCTTGGTTTTCGATAAAAAAAGAATCTTATTTCCATGTAAGGTGAAGTTAACATGGATTTAACTATAGCTTTTAGAAATTATAATGTGAAATGCAATGTTAGATAGGTAGAAAAAATATATCAGTAGTTTACCTGTTTCCCAACATTTCATGCAAACTGATTATAGCATCCTCTTCTTCTGGGGTGAAGTTGCCCCGTTTGATGTCTGGCCTGAGATAATTTATCCACCGGAGTCTACAGCTCTTTCCACACCTTAACAGCCCTATATATTCATCAAAAAGAGAGAAAGAGAAACTTGGTTATTGGTAGCTATGTTATGTTCTTCTTCAAATAGTTATTAGATAAGGCATTTCAACAAGAATTAGGTTAATTTGACACATACCAGCTAGTTTGGGCAGAGCACGCCAATTAGCATGGCCATAAATGTTGATGTAATTGATGAGAATTTGATCTTCTTCATGAGTCCATGGCCCTCTCTTCAACCCCATTTTCTCGCAGCATGGAGCTCTCCCCATTCTTTCCTTCAAAACTCAAACAATTGTTCACAGCTTCAAGTGCAAACTCTCTTTTTCTTATATATCCACACACCAAATTAAAGCGGAGATAAATCTCACTCAGCTATTTGCTCTTTAATATGCACATAATAACACCACTGGGGAATTGAGTTGTACATAACAGTACAAAACTCCTTTATTATTGTTTATACGATATTATAATAATTCATCATTTTTTTAATTAATTTTTGAGGTCTCTTTCAGACTATATTATTGTATAGTCAAATAAAACGTGGCTTTTGCCTAATATATTTGGTTGTACAACAGTATGACATTAACTATTGATCTTCTGTCTCTCTCTATATCCATTGATCATTTCAGCATGTATTCCTACTTTGTCTGACTGTCCTAGATAGTTCAGTTTTCAACGTGGTAAGTGGCTGAAAAGAACTTATTCACACGAACGAAAAGAAAAAGTTACATGTTTGAAAACATCACTGTATCTGAGCAATTTAGATACACTCTTATTTTCTGCATTCTATTATATTACCTTTTAGCTTTTCTCTATCATATATTGATAGTGTGTTCATACAGTTTTTCGGCTACACACACACATTACTTTAATATCTATCTATATACGAAATGCTCAAATGATTTTGTTTCGAAGAGAATACGAGTAGGAAAAGCTCTAATATCTTCAATATCTTACTACAGTTGACTATTCAAATTCAAATTCAATTTGAAGATTTTCTTTTTATCACCAAACTAAGAAAAATTGAAGATTTTTTTCATCCTGTGTTGTTTAAATATAAATATATATTCGGAGTCATTATTTATACTGTTGTTAAAGACGGAGATGTTAGATAACTAACTAGCTTCGAAAGTGATTTTGCGATTAATGACACAATTAGGAAAATGAGGGATATATGGTCGACGAAAACAGAAAAGAGTTAGGGTTTTCAATTTTAACACAAAATATTAATTGGTTTAAAGTAAATTTTTTAAAGTTGAATGAATATATAAGTATGATTCCAGCTTTGTTTTTAAAATTAATAAGGTTTAAATGTAATTTTAATCTCTATATTTTATAAGCTCTGCAGTTAGGTCCATCATTTTTACCCCGTAATTTTACTTCTTCTTTTTTTATAATTATTACTGTAGGTTCTGATTTCTTTTATACAATTTTGATGACTAGTTACTTTAAGAATTTCTTATCAAATATATTTTAATAGTAATTCGGTTTATTCTTTAAAATAAAAATTAGAAGACTAACATTACAAGAAAAAAAAATTAGAGACCAAAATTGTGGATTTGTGTGAAATATAGGAAAAAGATACAGTTAAACTAAAATTAATATAATAAATATGTGAAGGCATATGACCAATTGGAGATATAATAAGTATTCATATATGTAACCATTTAAAAGAGAAAAACATCACATTTTGCATATGTTACAAAACGGAAAAGAAAATACATGTTGTTGGACAAGTTTGTTTTTTCTTTTATATTATTCCAAAATTTAATAGGATGATTTCTTTGATGCTAAAGTTGACATAATTAATTAATAATACTGATACGACTTGCATAAATTAATATTAATATTACATACAGTAAAACGAAAAATTTAAAAATATAAAGCGACAAATAAAATATTTAAAATAAATATATAAATAATATGATCCATTAATTAAAAAGGCATTACCAATACATTCATGAAGATAAAGTATACTTCTTAAAGGTAATAAGACAAATTAAACAAAGTCAACCAGAAATTATTTATATTTGTTAAGCAATACGTTACGATTCAGCAGCACATGAAGTACAATTATATTTATATTTGTTATGCATTCTGAAAAGGTATTATTTTGTGAGGAAAAAAAACTTATCATAAAACATACGATTAATTTTATCGTAAATACTTGTAAATAGAAATTTCTATAGTTATTCTAACAGAAATATTTATATTTATTTACAAATATATATATATATATATATATATATATATATATATATATATTTCTTTAAATGAAAAATACTTTTATATTAGAAAATAGGAATAATTTAAGTAATTTTTTAATGACTTACTCATATTTGTTTTTGTAAAAAATTAATTAATTTAAACGACTAATATATATATTTAGTGAATTGGAAAGTGAAACACATGCTTCAAGTGAGAATGAGAATATTTTAAACAAAATATTATATATATATATATATATATATATATATATATATATATATATATATATATATATATATATATATATGATTTAAGAAAGAAAGTGAGGGACAGTGTTTGCGTTTAGTATGATGATAAGTGCATAAAATGAAGTTGAAAAAATTATTGTTTAAGTGTGACAAATCCTTCTCTCAAAACTATCTTTATTGATATGGTCGCTTAAGCAAGCGTGCAAGTGATTTGTGTGGTTCTCCTTGTATCTTTTATTAATGTGTTCACATTTTATAAATATATATACTTTTTAGTCGATTTTTAACTCAGCATTGAAGCAAAAACTTTTATATAAAATAACTTTTGTGTCTTGAACATTTTCACATAATTTAACTACCTACAAAATAGACATATTTTATGTATTAAATTCAACTCAAATTATTCATGTATAAATAATTTTAATTTTCGCTTAAGTTTGACCAAATACATGACAAACATAAATAATTTGGGTGACGATTCAAACACATCCTACAAAAGTATAAAATAAGAAAGCACATTGTTCAAATGTTACTTTTTTGGCTTGTTTGTCTAAGTTACGTTCACAAGATGAAATATAAAACAATTCTTGAGCTTGAAAAGGATAAGTTGGCACTAAATGTTAGTGAAGTATGCTAGTTCCCTAACCTAAGAGCTCTAAACCAGAGAAGAAGAATAATAAGCACTTATTTTTGTTTTTGTGTTTCATCTACTTACTCTTTTCATAAACATTTATTATGGGTCTAGTTTGGTTTAGCTTTTATTTAATTTTTTTTGTTAACTCTCAAATCTAAATCATCCTTTTAATTTTCTAAATATTTTTGCACTTAAGTGTTATCAATGACTCACTTTAAGTGAGTGTCACTTGAAGCGTTAAACATTTTACTTAAATCATAATTATTAGAACATAAGTTATTTTAAGTGTAAGTTAGCTTCTTTAAGTTAACCTTAGTTAAAGCTTTCAACTAAGGTGAAAAATCTTAATACCTCATTCTAAAATAGCATAGTTATAGAGTTTTATGCCAATGTCTATCATCTATAGTAGAGGTTGGAAGATAAAAAGTGTGAGTCACTAATTCAAACGAGCTATATATTAATGGAATTATGATTTCATATGATGCATTTACAATCAATGCATATCTTTCAATATTTCCTTCTCTAACAAATATTGTTTAACATATTTAAATCTATATAAAATATTCAACCAACAATAATACAACACCATACTCTAAAATTAAATATTACAATTTTTTTAATAATACTTTAATTAAGATTTTGTATAAACTTATTTTTATATATATCTACAACATATATAGCATATTATTACATAACTTAAAATAGATCACATCTTATTAAAAGGTAACAATACGAAATAGTGTAGATTTCAATAACTTTTAACATTTTCATATAAATTAAAATCAATCATAAATAAGTAAAATTAATACATAAAAGTCAAATTATTTAGTCTCTCTAAAATTTTAAATATAAATATCATTTAATTATAAATTAATTATAGGTGTGAAGTCCTAGAAAATATGTATTTAAAGTTATAGAAGATTTAATAAGATGAGACATAATTATTGTTTTAATAAAAGGCTAAACTATAAATAAAGTTTATGTTATAGAATTTATTTTATAAAACTTTACTATTTGTTTAGAAAATCTTTTTTAAATCTCTCTATCTTCTATTTAAGATAGAGAACTCATTTTTCATCTATTTTTCGATCAAAGCCTTTTACTAAGATCATAACAGATGACACTCCAATTCTATTTGATCAAAATCACAAATAGAGCAAGTTATTTTTCTACCTCTTTTAAAACTAAAATTATGTTTATTTGTGCATGTGAGTAAGTTTGACTTGTATGTGATCCAATTCTACTCAAGTCGATTCTTTTGCAAGTTAATGATATTATAAGCGTATTCAAATGTTTTATGTGTAAATAGGGTCACTTTTGGAAGTAAGCTCTTGGAGAGGTGTTTAAGCTTTAGAAATTTCATACAAGGTAAGAGAAGCTAGCATTAATTTTTCCTGATTACTTGAAAGTTAGATATCAATTGATTTGGATATGTGATGAAATTGTATGTGTTTTTAGGAATTTTTTGTTGATTGTGACTGAGTTGGCTAAAAAGAAAATTTGTGCTACCTTGATTATGTATATTAATATTGGTTTGGTATTTGAGAAGAGATTGAATGAGAATATTGAAGTTTGCACAATCAATTTTTAATGGTATTTTTTAAATGATTTAGTATTAATTAAAATTCAGAAAAGAAAATAAAGAGTACCAATTAGAACTAATTGAGCAAGCTAGATGCTCACGTTCCTTCTTCTTTTGTATTAGCGTTGGGAGGTAGCAATACGACATTGGGTGTCAATTACAAAAATCAAAGTAGGAGAGCTCCAAGTGCCAGAATGTCGTCAATGTATCATGTGCGAGTGAAATCTAGGGATCCTTGACATTGGACACTGGTATGGTACTGTTGGGTGCTCACTTGAAGTGAGCCCCTATGATGAATGTTGGTACCGTCAAGGACCATTGTGTTTATGCATATTTCTTGGATTTTTTATGTTTTTCTTATGATTTTTTTTTCTATCTTCGTACTAACATTGCATAAGAACATGTATGAGATACGAAAGTGATGTGTATACTTTGGTTTAGTAAGATGTTCTTCTTCTATTAGTATATTGATGATTTATTATGCGAATAAAGTAGTTCCAAGATTGGAATTCTATTGTTGATCGTTTGTGTGTGGTGTACTGATGCAAGAATTAGAATAAGACTATCTTATCTCTACTAAGTATTGATTTCACAAAGAGGAAGATACTTAGGGTGAGAGTTGAAGGAGTTCCTTATCGCTGGTTTTAGCAATCATGGCTAAATCTATAATTGAGTAATTCATCCTGTTATACTTATGAGATGTGGTCATGGGATGACAAGAACCCTTGAAAAGTGAAGATGAGTATAACATGTATATGGTCTTAAATTCTAGTCAATATAGTGAGTCCTCCAAAAGTTGTGTCTGATGTATAATGATGTGAAAGTCTGTGGAAGTTATATGTGAATTATGTGATTGTTTAAAATAATGATAATTGTTACAAATGATGGGTGAATTTATTTATACAATAGATCCTTTATTATAGTCATAATGTGTAGTTATTAGTACAATTCTTATGATTCTATAGTTTATCCTTGTTTTGCATGTTTTATGTGATTTTTTCCTTTATGCTATGACAATGTTATTCACGTGAACAGAAGGGAGTGCAAGCGTTAAAAGGAAGCAACATTAAGGTTGTCAAAGGACTTGGGTCAATCTAACTTAGATTTTTAGCATATTTTGTGCAGGTTTTATAATTTCCTTGATATTTTGAAAAAGTTTTACCTAAAAGGTTATTAAATATAAACTTTTATGTCTTAAATCCTGTGTTCTGGTATGGAAAAAGGAAAAACCTTATTAATATTTTTGTAGTATATTAAATATGGGTTGTTACATTGGCATTCTTTCTCATGTAATGAAGATGAATGGAAAAGAGAACATAAGGAAGTCTATCATTTAACCGACTAAATCTAAATGAAAGTTACTTGTCTCCGCAACTAACACAATTTTAATGTATTAAATTTGCTTGCACGGTACATCATAGTATAAGTGAAGAGAGAAAATTTCAAATGTTAACTAAAAAGATCATTCAAATCAAGTTATCTCACTTAATAACTTTCGTAGCCGATCACAACTTTCACTTTTAATGATCCAAATAACCATTATGAACTCAAACAAGAAATGATTATGAAAACAGTATAAATAATACACTATTTACTTGTTTAAGGAATATATAATGTTAAGAGTTGAAGGAAGATATGATCATAAGGATATACTATATTTTAAAATGTTTTTCATTTGAGTTCATATTTTAGAGAAAATATTTTTTAAGATAATTTAAATAATTGATTTTTTTTTTCTAAAAATAAATGACAAATATACTATTATGAGAAGAAAAAAGATGTAAAAGTTTATTCAAACGATAGTTAAAAAAATTTCGATGTCTATAGATTTATGTAAATATCTACGGGAATTATTTATACAGACAAGTAGTTTTGTAGATTAATACTCAACAAATAGTAATTCTGGACTGATTTTTATTGGGTAGGATAGTATTATTAACAGTGGAAATCAAAGGAAAATACAGCATTTTAATTAGATCACAGATGAAGTTCGGTCCATCTATTTTATTTTCTTATTTTTGTTATATTTTAGATTGAGTAACACAACACAAACAACTACATATTTAACATTTAAATTCAATACATAGCTAAATTAATTAGAATAATTCGTAATTTATATATGCATTTTATTTTTACAATAACATTACCTAAATATACATTTCTGTTTCAAGTAGAAAACAAATTAGACAAAATTAGTAGTGTGTAGACTATATATAGTAGATACGAGAGAATGTAAAAGAGAGTCAAAGAAAGAGGCTGGCGGCAATGAAGTCGGTATCTCAATTATTTTTTTAAATAAATAAAAGAATGAAAGACTTTAATGCATTCTTTTTATTATTATTATTATTATTATTATTATTATTATTATTATTACTATTATTATTTTCATGTAATAATTTGGAGGACATGTTGGAGAGTGAGTGAAGTAATTGAGAAAGTAGTCAAAGGAAAGAGACTTTGGGCAACCAATGTTGACAAACTTTTTAATATTCAAACCTACATTTGTCCAATTACCAAATTGTCTTTCTTATCCTTTCAATTTCTGACCCTATTAATTGCATTAATATTCTATGATAATTATCTTCAAATTTATATTAATCAATCAATTAGTAATGCTAAATTTTCAAATAGCCACACTGAATAGACATTAAGTTCTAAGAAAATAAAAAAATGAAAATACCGATAAGAACATATAGTAATAAACTATAATTTCTTAAACAAGTTATTAGAATGTCAATCTAGGGTTTTGTTAGAAGAAAACAAAATTCCAGAAAAGAAAGATAGAAAAAAAAAACTCTTAAAAGTATTCATTTTAATAAACTTTCATATAATAATAAATTATTAATGTGTTTTGAAGTGTTAACTTAATTAAAATGTTAAAATTTATAATAATATTTTATATGACTTTATTTGAAAGAAAAAATATATATACGAAAGTTCATAAAATTAAAAATAAGGAGACATGAAGCATTTTACGATAGCAAGTAAAAGTATATTTGCTACATATTTAATTATGTATGAAAATTAAAAAATTAATAATAATATAACTATTGATTATGGTTTTTATTAAGAAATTTTATATTTATAATAATAAATACTTCTAATTTATTTTCTTTTATTTTATCAGCATAAAATTCTTTTGATTTATTCTAATTTATTACATTTTTTTATTCTTATTTTTTATTTCTTTATTATGTACGAAATAAATAAAGGTTGATAAAAAAAATATTGAAAGAAAATATTTATGGCTTTGGATAAGATTTTTCTTTTCAGAAATACATTTTAACAATGTGTATCGGATTATAGTAGACAAAAATACCCTCATATATTATGGATTTTAAGTTTTAAAGTCAAAGATATTTAAATAATTTTCATTCTCAAAACAAAAAAAAAGAAACTCTGAAACTCTTACTCACCTCTCTCATTCCTCTCAATCCTTTCTCTCTCATTTCTCTCAATCCAACCTTTTCTCTATCATCCTATGGTAGATCCAACTGAAAAAAAAAATAGAAATACTCGTCGTTAATAAAAGAGTTGAGTCATTGGCATATCCGCCTTCAGGCAAAGGTTTATTTAAGATCTCTTCAATTTCATCATCTTCACTAACCTCTCTAATTTCATCATCTGCAGATGTTGAATCCTCTTCCCTTAAAAAACCTTCAAGCTAATTACCAATTCCTTCTTATGTCATTATGCTTGTGAAAATTAGATAAAATTAGATAAGACAAAAATTGTAAAATGAAAACTCATTATAAATTCATTTTTTGTAAGAAATTATTTAATAACGAGTGTTTCTAATTTTTTCCAAGCGAATTACCAATTCTTTCATGTGTCATTATACTTGTGAAAATTAGATAAAATTAGATAAGACAAAAATGATAAAATGAATACTCATTATAAAATCATTTTTTTGTAAGAAATTGCTTAACAGACCAGTGTTTCTGATTTTTTTTTAATTGGGCTACAATAGAGATGACCGAGAAAAAAGCTTGGAGAGTAGTGATGAAAGAGGAAGGATTGAGAGGGATGAGAGAGGTGAGTAAGGGTTTGGGGGTTTCTTTTTTTTGGTTAGGTTTCAAGAATGAAAATTATTTAAATATCCTTAACTTTAAAACTTATAATCCATAATATATAACAGTATTTTTGTCTACTATAATCCGGTACACATTGTTAAAATGTATGCACTAAAAAAAGTACGCGCGTTAACAAACCCATATATATATATATATATATATATATATATATATATATATATATATATATATATATATATATATATATATATATANTATATATATATATATATATATATATATATATATATATATATATATATATATATATATATATATATATATATATATATAAACTCATTATGTGTGTATACTACAACTGTACAAATTATCTTGCATTTACATTCATTTATTTTCCTGGAATTTCAAATTGTATATTTTAATTTCATTTTTTTCTCATTTAAGCTAAACGTTATTTTAAAGATTTTAGGACTTCTTTATCTTGCAAAAACTCTTTCTATTTTTAGATTTTTTTTTAAATATATGTTAAGACATCATTTCTTTTTACTTTGTGTTCTTATGTTTATAATTATAGCATTAAAATGACTTTTTTTTTTAACATTTGTATATAAATGTTTAAAATATAATGTAAAATGAGATAATGAGTTATTTTGTTAATATATTAGAAAAAGTGAAAACAAGAAAGTGTATTCTTAAACAAAACAAATTTTAAATTATTTATAATTTAGATGATTAAGAATAAAAAATAATTATTTTTTAAAATGGGCTGAGTTAAAATATAGTTAAATGATTTTTTCTTGTTTTCAAAATAAGTATTATTTAAAAAATTTGGTAACTTTTATATAAAATCTTAAGAAACAAGTATTTGAAATGGAGTATAGCTAATATACGATTCTCTCGATTTTTCACACACACACAAATATAAAATTATAATTACAAAATAATATAATTTTATCTAAAAACACAAATTTTATTAATTTATATAATAAATTTATGTAATTATGATCTTTTATATCATTTTATATTCACTAACTAATTTATCATGCAAACACTTATAATTCAATAAACTAACTCATTAGCTTGAATTTATAAGTTAAAAATATACTAAATATTACAAAAGTTTCATTTATTATTCAAAATTGATAATTTATTAATAAATTCTAATTTATTGATAAATACTATTGACGAATTTGACATTTATTTTGATCAACAGAAAGAAATAAGAGTGCATAATCTGTTAAGAAGTCTGTTGATAACTTATATTATCACAATTATTAGTGGAGATTTCAATTAGATAGTTCATTAGAAAGAAATGAGTACACAAAAATCTATCAAAAATTTTTATTAATAATTTATCATCATAATTATCTACCAATGTTTTCCTCAATAAGTTACCATCACAGTTATTGACGGTCAAATTTTGTCGATGAATTCATTTGCACTTTGAGTGACAAATTTTTCACCTAATTTATTGAAGTTTTATACTATATGAAGGTTATATATAGGTAGTAAGAAGGAGAAGAAGAAGAAGAAGAGAAAAGAAAAAAAGAAGAAGAGAAGACAAGGTGGCTAGGGGTGAGGTGGAGGTTGGTTGGTAATGCGGATGCTCCCCAATGATGCATGTTGCAGTAATACGTGTTGGTGACATCGATGATGACCTGTTATAAGATTGTTGATGATGGTGACAATGGTGACCTGAGTTAGAAAAGGAAGTTAAAGAGAAAGAGGTGAAGGAAGAGGTAGTAGGGAAAGAAGAAGATAAATAAGATAATAATGAAATTGAATGAAAAATGACTTGGATTGGTGATGGTGATGGTGCATTTGTTAGTTGGCGAAAAGTATCGAAAAGAATAAAAAAAAAAGGGTTAAATATGCTTTTAGTCCCTGAAGTTTCACTGATTTTTGGATTTACTCCCTGCATGAAACATTGATGGCATTTCATCCTCTTAGTATGAAAACTCGTATTTTTAGTCCCTAAAAACAGATGCCGTTAGTTTTCTTTTTATGTAGCTAACGGCACATCCACGTATTCTTCCAAAGCATTGACCATTACTTGCCACGTTGGTTGGTTGGTGTTCTTTGGCATTTTATTCCCAGACCCCATTTGCGCAGTTCTCCGGACACACCCCAAGGTCCCTTCTTCAGAGCAAAAGAAAGACCTAGATTCGATTCTGCCGGCAGCCGCGAGCCACTCTCGCTCCGTCGAAGGCGTCGCCGACAACTATTGTCGACGACGAGCCATTCTCTCTCTCGCACTAGCCTAGGGTTGCGCCACCACATCGTCACGTCTTCGAATCCAGCCACCGCGCCACCACCTCCTTCAGTCTCGCCGCCGCCGGCGTCATGAGTTGCCGCTACAGAAACGCCACGCGCCGCCACCCAAAGCTTTCTCCTACCTCTCGCTGGGTTGTCTTTTCGCGTCATCACCGTGCAGCAGATTTGGTTTTGCTCGCTCAAGCCACCACCGGCAGAGAACAAAGCTTTCTCCACTGCCCAAGCATCATCACCTCCTCAGCACCACTCAGTCAACGATTCTCTTCCCATTCTGATGAACAGTGCTTCGATTGGGGCCGCTTCGAACTTGGGGGTTTCATTGTTGGAGGATTATGAAATTATTAAGCGTGATTTCGATGTTATCTTAGTTAAATGGAAAAGCAGATTCGGGTTAGTGTTAGTATTCTGATTTGCAGGTAAGTGAACTTGGAGTTTTTTTTATCAGAGGTGAACAGAGGCATGGAGGCTTAAACTTCATTATTTGGTTTGGTTCTCGGGGTTTTTTGGTGGTTGATGGGTGGACATGGGCTGCCGGCGTTGACAGAGAATGGAGGAATAAGAAGAGCTGAAGTAAACTTGGGTTTCGGTTTGTTAGGAAGATGATGAATTACAATGAATGGGTTAGGTTGTTCTCACGCAGGAAGATGGCCTCAAGGGCTTGAATGGTATAAGTCAGATGTGATGATGGTGATGGTATGTGATGGATTGGAGAGATCGTGATGGAGAATGGGGACGGTGATCGTTACATATACATACACTTCTTTTGAGTTTTCAAGCATCAATCATATAAGATATACGTGGCTGTGCCGTTAGCCACATCACAACAAAAACTAACGGTGTTTGTTTTTAGGGACTAAAAATACGAGTTTTCATACTAAGAGGATAAAATGCCATCAATGTTTCATGCAGGGACTAAATCCAAAAATCAATGAAACTTCATGAACTAAAAGCATATTTAACCCAAAAAAAAAAATGAAGTAAGGAGGAGAAGAAAAACCTATTACGCTTTTATCAATAAATATTATATCTATTGTTTATCGATATACTTATTAATAAATATTTGTATTCCTTGATAAATTTCATTCACAAATCTTTACTCTTTATCTATAAAAACGATTTACCAATAAATATGTGTTAATACTAATGGATATTAATCATCAATAATATACAATTTTCTTATAATATTATATCAAACAAATCTTTATTAAGTATAATGTATTTAAAATTCTTACACAAATTTATTTCTTCGAATAATCATCTAATGCGTAAAGTAAAGTTAATTTTTCAGTTTTTGAGATACTAGACATTTTTTAACACTTTTTAACAATTTATTTACGATAAAAGAACAACAATGGTAATAATAATAATAAGAAAAAGAATAATAATAATAATAATAATAATAATAGAAAATTAAGCATATTTTTGCCAACAAGGGGTAAAAATATAGGACATAATTCCAATTGGCTTGACATATAATGAATAAAACCATCCCAAATTAATTTTAGCATAAAAATCATCATTTAAACCATGTTTAACAAGCTTTTCCATAATTTGATTAGCCTCATATATATGAACACGTGATGAACAAAAGCTTGGGAATCACAAAAGTAAGATGAGTACGTGTGTGTCATAATCTTAACAAGTTGGTGAATGAGAGCATTGAGTCAACCTCCTCATACTCCTTTGTACAATATTAGTTCAACAACATTATTGAAGGACCAACCTTATACATATCAATCTATTAACTCACCATCAAGGATGTCGACAACCAGAATATTCCACATATCACCACAAATCTCTTTACCATTCAACTATCACCTAACCCTAATCACCTTTAAATCCTATTACCAACTTTCTCCCAATTTATTAACACCAAAACAATTCATTCATCTACTCTCTTAATAAAGAAATGTACTTCATCTATTCATTACAAACAAAAGGAAACTAATTTAACTAAACTTATCTATTTGTTAATCACTTATTCACTATTTTTAAAAATCCAATAAATATTTTAAATGATCAAAATTGATCACAAAATAAATGTGGGTAAATTCTCGCTTTAAAACTTAAATTTTTTTTAAGCTCTTGTTTATAATAATGATAATTAGAAAAAGATGTGATGACCATTATAACACCTTGAATTTTATAATTAAAAGATTTTGAGTAGATGTACAATTAATACCGATAGTGATTTATGTGAGTTTTCTGTCTATCGTTATAATGATTAAAAATATGTTTACTTTACAAAAGCAAAAGAATGTGCTTAAACATTGGAAAGACAATATGAAAATTTTGTGGGACACCTCACACGTATTTTATCCTATACTTTAGTGAGATGTGTCAATATTGGTAGCGTGATACTTTGATTAATCTTAACAATTTAGTATATTAACAATCAAAAGATAAAAGATACGCAATTGAGGAACAAGATATGTTTACCAAAAGATGCACAGGGAATTTTTTTTTTTACCATATATATCATAGAGACTAATGGAATCAAATTTGTATTCTTACTACTATTCCCAATATATTTGCCATGATTTTTTATTAAAAAATTATGTAAGATCTAGCTTTTTTTATGAATAAAATGTTAATAAATAATAAAATGTTTATAAATAGAATATAGGTATTCATTATTTATTTTATATTAAGAATTTTATCTTTCTAAAAACTTAATTTCTCTTAACTTATATTATTAATTTAAATAAGTAGATAATTCCCTTAAAGATTTTGTTTTTCTCTCTCTCTTTGAATGTTTTATAAATAAGTAATATCGTTGATGTAGGATTTGATGGTTGCAAATTTAACAAAAACTGTATTCAATTTTTGGAAAAGAAAGATGAAAGATACTAAACAAACGTAAATTCTAAAAAAGGAGTTTAAATAGAGTTTGAAAATTTTTCACAAACAAGTGTTAGACGTTATTATAGGAGTTAGACGATTTCCAAATAGTTTTGAACCCTTAAAAAAGACTTATTTTTATATTGGATTGCTCCAAATTGAATTAGTATTGTTCTCCCTTAAACATTCTTAAGGGATTTCACTAATCTATAAAAGATTACAAACGAGTTTGACCATTCTTGATTTTACAAACTAATTATTGGTTAGATGAGTGTTAGACGTTATTATAGGAATTAGACGATTTACAAATAGTGTTGAACTCTTAAAGAAGACTTATTTTTATATTGGTTCGTTCCAAATTGAGTTACTTCTTGTTTAAACATTCTTAAGAGATTTCACTAATCTTTAAAAGATTATAAACGAGTTTGACCATTCATGATTTTACAAACTAACCCAATTGGTTAGACGAGTTTCACCACTCTTAGTTTAACATTAGTCCAACTGATTAAATCGTTTAACTCTACAAAGTTAAACCAACAAGTATTTTAATCCGCTTTTGAATATACAACAACAAAGTGTTTTTGGAAAACAAGTGTAAATGATTACTTTCATAGATAGGATACATTTTTCAACATAATAAATATCTGAAAACTTGTAATAAAGCTTATCTTTTTCAAAGAAAAAGCCTAAACAATGTAAGCTTGAGAGAGAATGAAGACAACATAAGAGCAATAATAAATCCTGATTTTTGTTTCTTTTCTTTAAGCAATCATCTTTATATAAACTTTTTTTTGAAAAAAATTAATTACTCAAAAACATTGACTTTCATGTAGGATGGATATCCTTTATGTACGAAGTCAGATATTATTTTGCTTCTTGCACAAATAACTATGTTGTTTGTATGGATGCACCAACATAAAGCATTAAGAAAAAAAATTCCAGAATATCTTACTATCTTTTAACATTCTTCTTGTTCAATGGAAAACTTTTGAATAAAACTATGTACTTTAATGATCTTCACAGAAAAAAAGAATATGATACAAAAGACAATAAATTACTAATTTATACATACATTAAATGTGTTAGTTGTTCTAAAATTTAGACATAGTATAATGTTTAGCGAAGTCTACTTAAAATAATATTTACCTTTAGAATAATGTTTACACATATTATATTTAACTTATTAATCCTAGACAACTCATTTGATAAATATTATTTTGTTAAAATGTAAAGAAAATCATTAGTTTGAAGGCTACAAATAATACATAAACATTCAAAAATAAATAATTATATTATCACTTCAAAAAATAATCTACATGCATTTTTTTTTCTAAAATATGAATAGTTTAAATAAAATTTAACAGTCTATAGTTGTAATTTTTATTCCTCACGATAAAAACATTTTCATTTAATACAGTTTCTCTATATTTATTATTTTAATTGTCCATTTCGGTCGACATAATTAAATCAATATAAAACCAAAAAAGATGATGTCACACATGATGTCATGTATTGATCAGGTTAAAAACGGCACACCACTTTGAAGTTATACGATGATATCGTGATCTCCGTGAAAAATATGATCCATTGATTTGAATTTTGAATATGAATAACAAGTCCAGCTCCACTAAGATGACATTTTATAAGTTAAATAAACATGTATACCTAATTACTTTATCAGAACATGAAAATGTGTCGCTTTGAACCCCGCTTTTGATTGTTTGGTTATTGAAAGTGAGTTTTTGAACTTTTTCTTTTAAGGAAAAAAAAAAAAAAAACTCTTAAATTGACTTCTAACCAAAGTACGAATTTTGATAATTCTAATATTGTTCAACTAACAATCATGTTAAATATGTTGTTTGAAAAACTTTTTCCTAGCTAGTTAAATGTACTTGGACCAAATTTCGATTCACTAAAGCTTGTACTTTTCTTCGTTTGGGTAAACTATTCAGAGCTGAAAAAAATAGTGGAATGTTTACGAATTAAAAAATAATTCAGCAAATTTGATCATTCTAATTTATAGTATATAAATAAATATAAATTTTATTATAAAATGAGTTAAATTTAATTTTTTTTTTGTTAATTTTTATTGTGATATCAAAATCATTTAGAAATGATATATTACATATCTCCGTTTTATAAGATTATTTTAATGTTCAATGTTTATAATTGAGTGTATATCTTATTTTAAAAATTATATTTATAAATTGAATTAAATTTGTACTATGTTTGGACAGGAGAAGGTAATATTTATGTGAACGAGTATAAATTATATTTGATTTAATGAATTTGCGGCAATTTACGAGCGATGGGTATCTAGTTTAATTTGGCTTGGGAATAGGCTTAGAAAGAGAGAAGTGATGAAGATGAAGTGTGAGAATTGATTCTCCCTTCTCATTTTGCATCCAAAATCGATTTCGGTCCACGGCACTGCACCCCATAATCGATTCACCACAACATGGAAGTGTGTTCTTGTGTTTCCATTGGTGGTTGTTGGCTGCACCAATGACATCACAGCACGAAAATAATTTCATAATAATACTGATAATAAATCTTAATAATTACTGTGATTATAATATTAATAATAATAATAAATATTATTATTATTATTATTATTATTTTAACATTAATGATAAAAAATAATATTAATAGTGATATCAATAATATTTATGATAATACTAATACTAATAATAATAATATTTATTATTCTTATCATGAACAACAACTGTTCTCATTTCATTTAACTATAATTAACACTAAATTATTTTGATGATTAAGAGTAAAATAGTAATTTTTATTTTTATCAAGTAAAACATTTTTTAATCTATCAACTCTATTAAAACATTCATTAACTTTTATAAACTTTCATCTCAAATTTCTTTCATTTTTCATAATTTTCCCTTAATTCAAACAATCCCAACTTCAACTCCTTTTTCCCTCAAATCCACTCTTCCAAATCCATCTTCAAATAAATTTTTACTCTTAATTATTTATATTAAAAAGTTTGGAAATTTGTTTTCTAAATTTCAATTTATTTACATTATGAAACTTAATTTCGGATACTGTTTTATGGAGAACTTTTCTATAATAAAAAAGTATAAATATGCAGAACCAATTTAAAAAAACATACAATCAGATTGAGCACTTACCACTATGAAAAAAAAAAATACAATCATTAATCAATATCCAACTCTTTATACATAAAAAGTATGGCCTCCCTTATTAAATAATTGATGCACCCTACAACATAATTATTTGTATTTTTTTTTAGTTTAGAGATTAAACAGTAAAATAATTTTAAATTTGATTATTAAATCCCTCAAATATAACACTAAAAACATAATAAACTTCACATAACAAAAATCCATATATAATATTAAAAAAAACTTAGTTTTAAGTCATAATTAAAAATTACTGTAAATTTATTTTGCTAGTATGTATAGGAATTAAATACAATTTTGTCATCATGCTAACCACTTCTTTAGTTTGACCCCATCTTGCGTGCAACCTTATCCTAAGTTTATCTTAAACTTGATTCATCCATAATTAGGCATTTGAGAATATTCTCTTCAAAATACATTTGAGAATATTAGTATGTGAAAACTGATTTTGGATTCTTCTTAAATTTTTGGTATTATCTCTCTATGTATCTTCAGAATATACAAATATATACTGCTTTTAATATTTTAAAATATAATAAAAACATTTTTAATACATTTTAAAGGTATAGAAGAACAATAAAAAAAATGCATTCGTCAATAACAATCTTTAAATTCGATAAATATTTTGAAATATCAGACTTGTAGGGATGATGATAATCTCTGGTAAGTTAGCAATTATAAGTATGTGTTTCGAAAAATAAAAGTGATTAGTTGGATCACCTTTAACAGTGATATCTTTCGAAATTGTTTAAAAATAAACATGTTTAACCAAATTTCTCACTACAGGCTACAGCAGCTAAATTAGGTGTAAAATGAAACATTAGTTGAAGTAAATTAACGAGAATTCCTATTTAATTTCTTTCACATTCAAAGGAAACTTTTGCACGCTGAACAAGAAACAGAAACATACATATATTTGTCAAGCACAACTCAATAAGTAGTCAATCACACTTTGTTGTATTACATAAACAAGCTCAAGTTCTATCCACTGGCTAGCAAATAGAACTGACAATACTCATTTGAACAACTTTTGCTTTCTCCCGTTTGAAAAAGAATGAGCAAGAAAATAAGGCGTTACTAAGTTTGAAGTTATCAAATTAACCAAATAAAACATTGGGTATAATTATAATATGAATTTGTGGCTAGATATAAACTCACGAGGCAAACGAAGTTGTGCAACATGGAAATTTTTAGGGGCATTATAATGCAAAACGGCTCCCAGTTCCATCCAAAAACCGATCAGTGTGCCACCCTTTGTTCTGTAATTCTTTCAAGAATATAGGAAACACACCATTCATTTTATGATAAGCCTCGTGCATGACACTAGCACTGAGCTCATGACGAGAGGAACTCACAACTTGTGCAGCATATGCAGCAACTAGCCACCCTCTCAATGCATCTTCACCACTAGCATCTTGCTCCAATACCATGTCAACGCCTTTATTCCCTAAGTTTAAAAGAAACTTCTCCTCATGGAACACTTGTTTCAATTCAAGAAGCCTGGAAGGCTTAATGGTCTTGTGCATAGCCTTCCCCACTTTTACATTTCCCGTATCTTCTTTGAGTTGCAGATTAAACAGCAAATTTTCCCTATATCTTAGATCAGAAGGGCTTGATACAACTCCTGCCTGCATTGGAATTCATCAAACAGTCAATCAGCATTTCAATTTTTTTTCTTTTTACAAATAATGGACAGGAAATTACGAGAGACGGATACAGTGACTTTTTCCCGGAAAAAGTCATGTAAATATAGTTAATTTTCATGTGTTGTATGACGAACTTCAATATTCCAAAACAAAAATATAAAAGAAACCAGTTAAAAATTGGGCAAAGTTAACTAAAGTTACATGATTTTTCCCTGAAAAGAAAAGTTACTGTATCCGTTACCCAAATCATGAGTTTTCATTTACTTAAATACTTAAAAAACTAGACCTTGAGAAAATCATCCACCACCATTGCAGTTCTTCGTGGATTCAAGGTATTGATAGGAGTTGCTCTCATTTCTTCAGACACGCTGTATAAATGTATAATTGAAAGGAGAGGACCCGCAACCAACTGACAAAAAAAGTCTCATAATTCATCAGCTGGAATCATCAGAGTTCAATACAAGTATAATTATCATTAAGATATGCAACATGATCAATTATATCTCTAAAGTAAACTAGGAAACAAATACTTGTTTCCTTTTACATTCTGAGTAATGATCCTGAGTGCAATAAATACGACCAATGATTGAAAGGAGAGTGGATCCACAACCAACTGACCAAAAGTGTTTCATAATCCACAGTTGTGAATTATAAATAAAATGAATACTTGTGTCTAGAAAATGTTTCCTTTAATATTTTGAGTAACGGTTCTAATTGCAAATAAAGAATACATATACAGCCTACATGCCCATGACCTCATCAACATTTGATTCCAATCTAGCCTTCTACTGTAACTTCAAAAAATTTCACATAATGCTTATATATTTCAATTTTCAAGCCTTTCAGTAATAACCACGTCCAAGAACATCATCACATACATTGTTAGCGCAAACTAATTGCAAGAGTCAGAACCCACAGTTAATAGAACACCGAGGACCAAGAAAAAATAAAAGCTCTATACCTTTCCCTGCATTGATGCGCAGATAGTAGATGCTAATTGAATTCCAACTCCAATTCCTATAACAGTAAAGAGAGTTGAGAAAGCCTCTCCTTTAGCAAATAGGTCGCTGAGATTTCCTTCTTTAGCAAATGAAGAATATATGGGCAACCTTGTTGCTCTTGCTGCAACAACTGCTATCCCCTATTGACTCCACAATAACAGAAAGAGAAGTAAGTTGCCTAAAATAAATGACACTTTCACTCAAAATCCAGAATAGGATGCTAAAATCCCCAAAAATGACAAACATAGGGTTGGATGAGACATTAGATATGAGCCAACTTTATATTGCAAACTCTACCAAAATATGTAATTATATTTTAAAAACTTAAACCTTTGCAAAATTTCCTAAGCCTGCCACTTCAAGAAAAAGATGTGGGCATAATGGAGAAAGCACTTCCAAGCCAATGCCTATATCATAGAGAACATCAGCTGCAAAAAGTATAAAGCTAGTTGTCAGACAACTTGAGAACTTAGCAATTAAGAGCTAACATAATATATCAATGAGAGAAGGCGGTGAAGAAAAGCACCAGCCCACATGCAAACCTAGCAGTCTCCAACGTTTAGGCTCAGAATCCATTCTAGCACCCCAATTGCTACAGATCACCTTCCCCACATGTTGCATTCCATCCTTCAAAATCTGTACATAAGCCAGAGAAAACATCCAGTTCATACATAAAACACATTCCATGGTGACTGCTGATTTGAGAAATTTGTCAATTTGAAATTAATATCAAATTACCCAACTAACAGCTGTCGCTTGTGCAGGAGTGGGCCGCAACCCTGCAGCAAATAGTAAGGACTGCAGAAGAATAAGCATAGAGACCAAGGATACCCACTTAATTATTTCATGATAATCAATTCATGAAAAAGATTACATAATACATAATTACAATCAACAAATACTACTAAGTATGAACAAAGGGTACTCTATATCTCAGTTGTCAAGAAAGCAAGTTTGATTGTCCAATGTCAAAGAAAGGAACATTTTCCATCACATCATTTATGAGTGTTTCATGTTACCGGAAGAAGACCTGAGTTGATAGCACCGATAGCGCTGCCCTGGTAACATGTTGCAGGGCTCGAAACTGTGTGTATCTAAGGTAGCCTTCATTCACACTGCAAGAGAAACACAGAAAAACTCTATCACTGAACAAGCTTTCCTAGTTTCTACACCATAAACTATAACTTATTTTTAGGAAAAAAATAAACCTGTATGGATATCCCGAGGGATAAAATTTATTCATGAAAGCTCCAACCACCCTTTGGTAGAAGGGCCTGGAATCACCAACAATCACAGCCTACAAAGAAACTAAAAACACTTGTTAGGTTGAAGAAAGCCACACAAACACTTTGAAATTCAAACACAAACAATTTTAGAACACGACCCATACTTTGCTTACCCATACAAACACACAATATCATATCACAAATTTGAGTTTTAAGAGTCAAAGAGTTGACATAACAGGAAGAAATCAACACCATTTCCAGTTGTTAACATCAAATTATAAATTTCAGCTTCTGAAGTGAATTGACGTTGACCAAATTCCAAGCATACAAGTCATGAGGGTTTTGAAAATAACACGTTTGTTAAATGCGGAGAGTCGAAAAAAGAGACATTGAAGAGTGACATACGGACAGTCGACCATCGGGTTCAAACTGGTGTCGGCGACAAACAGAGTCCGAGGTTTCGAACCACAACAGGGAGGCTTCACCCTCTTTCTTCTCCTGTGTTTTCAATAATCAATTTGAAGTTTGAACCCACATAAATAAGCCAAATAATAACGAACGAAAAGGGAGAGAGAATGGATGCAGAACAGAACACCATATCCATGGAGAATTAACGAATTGCTTCGCCGGCAACCCCAAAAAGCCTCCGCTACGGTATTTACAGAGCTTAATTTTCCATCGGCGTCTTAATTACTAAATGTTGTGTTTACGACAGAGTAAAAGGTCATGTTTAACTATAATAATCACTCACCAAAATGTTTAGCCATAATTAAGTAAGATTATTACTTTTTAATTTTAATTATTTTAAAAATTATATCCAATTATAGCTTCTAATTGACTGGTAATGTAATTTTATTCATTTTTATAAAATGTTTATTTCTTCTATGAAATTAAAACATAGAGAATTATTCCTTTTAATTGTATAACTATATTTTAGATTTACAATCAAAACTCCAATTTCAATTTAAATATGGGAGTTCTAACCTAAAAAAAGATTATTATTTTGTTAATGACAACTTAAGAAAAAAAATGTTTTACTGAATAAGGATAAATTCTACCCATTTTCGCGTGTATTAGAAAATAAAAGTACTACTTCGACACTATTAGCGAAAAATATTTATATGTTAGCAAATTTTATTTATTTAACCTTTTAATTTAAAAGGCTTTTACGATAATAATTACGCAAAAAAAGTACATTCAAAATTTAATAAATATTTGTTATTATAAAAGGCTTTCACAATAATACAAAATAATACTAAATATTTATCAACGAATCTTTCAAAACTTTCATACTAACTAAACACAAAAATATAATAAAAAAGATACCAAACTTTATTTCTAATCATAAAAGCGCAGAGTGATTGTTTGATAAAAATAAGTGGCTACTTAAAAATTATAATTTGAGTAGCAATCTCATTATAAGAAAGTGTCAGAAAAAAACAATAGTTAACGCTCATATATTAAAATAATAAAATACAAGTAAGCATATTTTAAAATATTGGATGAAATATTACTGAACCCACCATTAAATTCTAAATCTTAAACTCAATATTAAGTCATACACTTTTTTAAGAATTTGGTTTAAGTGCATTCATTTTAACTTTCTAAGATAAAACAATTAATATTTTTATAATAATAAATTATTTGATTCTTTTAGATTTATTTATAACATTTGGGCTTAAAGTGGTCATTTATTGGATAAAACCCAATCAAAGACGTATTTTGAGTAAAAAAAACATGTATATTTTTCTGCTTTCTTTAAGTGAAATATATTACATTTTAAGGTACAATTATACATATTTATTTATCCTTGTTTTAAAATATAAAATATATAATCTTTAGATCTTGTAGCTATTTGGTAGTGATTATTAGATATAATTTTTGTCCAAATTTATTATAAGAACTTAAAAATTCATATTCTAGAATTAATAGTATATTTTAAATAATAATACTTAATTATATTAATATTAAAAATTTAAGTGTAAATAAAATTTTTATAAACGAAGTTTTATTGTTTTAAATCATATAATTTTTTTAAATTCTTTTCTTCTAGAACTTTCTCACTTTTCTTTAGAGTTTCTAATCATATGTTTATTTATTTGAAAATCGGAGACATTTAAAAGTTAACTTTTGAGATAAGCTCTCTACTTTTATCTAATCAATTTCTTAATAAAGTAAGTTGGTTTTTCGTTCATTTCTCTGGTCTGTTAAGTTTTTCTATGCATATGAACCACTTGGGGACACATGTGATCTTTAAGTCTTCATTAAGAGTCTACGTTGACCAATAGTTATAATGGCGTGTCCTGATCATTTGTGTTGTTCATAACGACATATACAACTTCTTGTGCGTCTAAAGGTGTTTTTGAGGGTTATAGAGTTGTTTGGTCATCTTTCAAGTAAGGCAAACTAATTACCTTATTTGGAAATTATAGATGCTTTGAGAATTTTAGTTTGCATGATTGAATGGCACGAAATTGGTTGAACTGTTGATATTGGTGTTTGACCCGTTGAAAATCTATTTGTGTTAAATGTTTATGTGTTAATTGCATTGTTTGAATTGATATTGCATTGAGGAACCTAGGATTTGATCATTTGAGCAAGTTGGTATGTATCTTGACATTAAAAGTTGTTTTTTTACCAAGGTACTGAGTAAGGAATACCAATTTGACCATTTGAACAGGTCCCTTCTTCCTCAAATCACAATTTTAAGTATGTTATTTCTGGTATAACGTTGATCAATGACAAGCTAGTGTTGAGCGTCAGTTCCTTGTGCAAGAGTGAGAGCATTTTAGCTATAGACTCCTGAGTGTACAAAAATACGAACGCTTTGGCATCGACCATTTTTCACGGTTTGGAACAATTTAATTCCACGTCGTTGAGCTGTAGAAAGGTGTCACTAAGCGTGACATTTTGCATGAAGAATGATGTTGAGCACCATGACTGTCGTTGAGTGTTGTCTTTTGCTAAAGGTTTGGTGTTGAACGCTAGGAATGTAACTAAGTGTTGTCTTTTGTAAGGCCTAACACTATGCACCACTTTTGAGCATTAGCGTATATGTTGATATTTTCTGATATTTTGGTTTATTTAAGATGAATTACTATGGATATGAGATATATTTAAAATGTATTATGGATTGATAACATGGTTGTGAGTATGTATGGTGAATTTTGTGAAAGGAATTTCAAGGAGAAATTTCTTATAGTGATTTCAGTAGTGCATGTATTGATGTATGTATTCTGTATTAGTAGTTATCTTATTATTCTAATAACTATTCAATCTTAGACAAAGAAGGGTGGGATACGTGGTGAGAGGAGTATGATGTTCTAGTTTAGGGGCTTTATCTTGACTAAAGACGTTAATGGACTAGTTTTATGTGTGGTAGGGTGAAACTCATTCATAATGACTCTACAGAGCAGTAAAGGTTACCATAGGTGCATAACTTGTTAGAGTCTGATATTGATACATGCATTCAAATGGTTGATTCTAGTAAGAATGATTGCATGTGTTAGGAATTGTTGATATGATTGTTTATGTGTTAACATCTTTATACATGTGTGATTTTTTTTTCTACATTAGCTTACCATTTCTACTTTGTGTGTTTATTTGTGATTTTTCTTGTTCGTAATAATCATGTTAATAGTATAAACATATGAAGATATTCCCGTAAATCCAATGCATGATTAGTGGTCCTAAAGTATAGAGTCGGGATGTTTAATCCTTATTTATGTTTGTTTTTTTGAAAAACTTTGTTATGTTTTTGTTCAGTGTAATAATGTCTTTTAACTTTATAAAATTTTTGTAAATATATATATATATATATATATATATATATATATATTGTTTTGATGTTATTATATTTGAGATGACAGTAAGAATAATATATATATATATATATATATATATATATATATATTTTTTTTTTTCTTCAGTTATATGTTCTTTAATATTAAACAAGGGAGGTGTTGTAGATGTGAAGACACGTGAGTTCTACTTGTCATTTTGCAATTTCACAAATGTTGCAGGTTATCCGAATTCATGGTATAGATTGAAGAACACGAATTGGGTTTTCTGATTTGCTTTGTCATGGCAACAAGAAGTTGCAATTTGGGCGAGGAGGATGAGCTTAGAGGGACTTGCGTCTTAGGGTTCCAACGCTCGCGAAGGAGAATTAAGGCCTTGGTGGAAGATGATTATCTGGGTTGATTGTGTTTCCTTGCAGGTTTTGATTATTGATGGTGAAGAAGAATTTCTCTATTGCGTTTGGGTTGCAGGTGAACTGTATGATAAGGTTATGGTTTGGGTTGCAAGTGTACTACGCAAGGAGGTGATGGTTCCTCGAGGTGCTGGTGGCACTGAAGTGCTTCTCTGTTGCATCTTTGGATAAGGGTGTTTCATGGTGGCTGCAGACGGTGGTAGAGACTTTAAGACAATGTCAGAGGCAGTGGAATTAAAAAAAAAAAAGTGGCACACAATTATCATAGAAGCTTGGATAAGATGTGGTTTCGCCGTTTCTCACATCAAACAAAAATTAACACCGTTTAATTTTAAGGACTAATAATAAGAGTTTCAAAACTATAAGAATTAAAAATAATCAAAATTTTGAGTAGAAACTAAATCTAAAATCGTGTAATATTTAAGTGACAAAAATATATTTAACCCTATTTTATTACATTATTAATCGAGGTTGTATGTATTTTTTTTTCTATTTATCGCTTATTTTCATACCATTAACTTATTCCTTTCACCTTATGCTGTCAGGGAATTACCTTGGCTGGTCCATCGAAACTAACACAAAATTGAACGTTTTATAGTGACACTTGGCCTAGATGGTTGTCTAATAAGTGAAACATAAAAATAAAATGAAAATAAAATAAAATAAAATATACGCGGCGAAGGGTCATGGCAAGCATTGAAGAACGTGGGTCCCATAGGCGGTGGAAAATCCTTGTTCTTTTCGCATATTCACGTTCCCCAATTCCAGTTTGCGTTGCTAGAACGCACCGCCCCAATCATAATAACCTATTCTCATCTATTTTTATTCACTCAACAATCTTTTCCTTAGCTCTTTATAATAATTTCTCTTCACTCCTACCCTTCAATACTTCACTTTCTTCTTCATCATCCAACTTCGTTCATCATCATCATGTCTTTCAGAGGCCTAAGCAGGGTAACATTTTACATCTCTCACTTTTTTTTTTTCTGTCAAAGTTTTCGCATGTGAATGTTTGTATGCGTATTTGATTTCAAAACCAAGTCTTGGTTGAAAGGCTATTGACCCAGATGCTTTTAAATTCCAGCCAAATGCTCCATCAGGCATGGGTGTTGCTGATCACAGCAAAACCACCTTCATGGAACTGAAGCAGAAGAAGGTCCATCGCTATGTGATCTTTAAGGTTGATGAGAAGAAAAGGGAGGTTGTGGTTGAGAAGACCGGTGGNCCCGCTGAGAGCTATGATGATTTCGCTGCATCTTTGCCTGAGAATGATTGCAGATATGCCGTCTTTGACTTCGATTTCGTCACTTCTGAGAATTGTCAAAAGAGCAAAATCTTCTTCATTGCATGGTTAGTTTAGTTTCTCTGTGTTCTGCTTTTATACGAAAAATGATACATAAATAATTAATCATGGCAAACATTATCATGCTTGATGCTTTAGTTCAACCATATCAAGAGTAGGTTTCCTAAGTTTCAGTTTTTTGGTGGGGTTGGGTTGGAATTTGTCTTTGGCCATTATTAGAGATTTATAAATTTGTCTTTGCTATTATTGCTTTATTATTTTCAGAGTGGCCTCANACAAGATTATGGACTTCAAGGAAATGGTAGTATTGTCCATCATCATGTATAGTTGACTAGTTTATTTTTTTCAGTTGCTGGAAGAACCTATCTTTACATTTTTACCTAGCTTCTCAGAAATAAATAAAAAATAAAAAAATAGTATATCTTATTTAGCACTTGTTTAGCATTCTATTTATTGCATCTTTGGAGCTGATTATCTGTGGAAAGACTTCTCTGTCTCTCTGATCAACCATTATTAATTTCTTGTTTGAGTGGCATCTTGACTCACTTCCAAACAGTATATTTTCCGTAACTTATTTGANGTATGTCCTCAATATCTTGCTACGAGCTTGTCTNTCTACTTGTCCTCTTGTGAAGAACAGACTTGGATTTAACTATTTTTATTCCTGCCTTCTTTATTTACTTTCTCTGCGATTTGGCCAGAAATATCATTCTTAGTTATTCCATTGTATGATATTGGTTAGGTCTCCTTCAACTTCTCGGATTCGAGCCAAGATGCTCTACGCCACAACTAAAGACAGGTTAAGACGTGAGCTAGATGGTGTTCATTATGAAATCCAGGCTACTGACCCCACTGAAATGGATCTTGAAGTGCTGAGAGACCGTGCACATTGAAATGTTTATGTACTTATTCATTTTCTTTTCAGATTCTACTAGGTTTCTACTTTCAATGAATTGCAGAGCCCAGCTTGCCACAATAATATGAATCTGAAGGGGGATGGATTAAAAGCTCTGAGCTGTCACTGTTGTAAATCCCAATTTACTGGACCTGTACTGTAGAGCGTGACTTTATGGATCCAGATAGATGTGATGGAGATAAAAGTCCTTGCTTGTTACTCTAGCTAAGAGTCTCTAGAAAATTTCAAAACTTGCATTTATCAATATTCCCTTCTTAAAATTAACCCTGTATTTGTGTTTGGTTTTGAGGAAGGGGAGCTAAGAAATACTGTGATGTTTGCTGGGAGGGAAGAGAATGAGAAATAATTAAAAAAAAATTAGGCCACATTGGACTATTTCTGATTATTGTTTTCCGATAATAGGTGAAGAGATTTGCGCGGGGAAATGTTGCACAAATTTGACACACAACATTTTATATAAGACATCAAGATAGTATCTTCAGCTTAAAATCCCAAGGTTATATTTGACAGTGATGAGAAATATAAACTTTTTACTCTTTTATATAAGACATCAAGACATAACGTAGGTCGTTAGCAAGATGGTGGATAGGTGTTCCAGCCGAAGCCAAGTTGAAGGAGATCAATTCTTGAGCTTTGCGATATTGTTGTGTTTCTTTCTAGGAAAATTCCAAAATATAAGTGCATCACATTCCTAATTTTTACTTGTTTCTAAGACTTTTGAAATGAGTCTTCATCTAAGAGCTGCAAACTGTTTTACTTATGTCCCGTAAATGATATTGTCAGTGTACTATTATTTAGTATTACATATCACTGTTATATATATATATATATATATATATATATATATATATATATATATTCCCTTGTTATTTGTTTTGTCAAGACACTTCATTGAGCTAGATTTAATTGGGTTGATGATGGAATCAAGATATTAGTCATGGTCAGTGAGAGTAGGAATTTTTGTGAATAGTCTGATACCTGCTAAAATACAAAGTCTTACACAATGAAGTCGGTTTAATTGGTTTGGAGTTTTGAACAGAAATATAATATAAAGGTGAAATGTGAGATGTTTTGAAGTATGAACTAGTGATATATGAAATAATTACGCAAAGGTTTACCTGTAGCTCATATCCAAAGAAAAGTCTACTGATCATTTCAAGATTGGTTGAAAGCAGTTTCCATGGAAGAATAACTTGATCTGTGGACCATAAAGTGATGCGAGAGGTAGATAATTGAAGACAGTAAGTTAGTGAGACTGAAAAAGCCAATGCAACTCCCCACTACAACTTTAGCTTTCAACTTTCAATCAGCAATCGTATTTGAAGTGTACAAGTCAAATATGTGCCGTGAAAAGACTGGAAGTGCAACTAGACAAGTAGCATTATGGTCATATTTTTCGTCTACTCACATTGAAAAATAAATAATCTTTTTCTGTATTCACATAAGCACCTAGGAAACGGGGCACTGTTTAGAATTTCAGACGATAACATCCTTATATTATTTATATTCGTACAGTCCCATCACGAACATTCATTCAACCGTAGTGTGTTTTTTTTTTTTTTTAGGATTTCAATTATAGACATGCCTCGTGTAATGCCATAGTTTTCCTTAGAGTTAAGTCAAATTGAAAATAAAGATGGCATGCAGAACATAGCCGGTCTGTCAAACTTTTTATTGAAAGTTGTATACACCAATATGATTATACATCAAATGGAACTCGAGTTTGCCAATATTCTTGAAAGAGATAGCCGTAGTTCCTACTACATGATGTCCAAGCAAAATTTAACAGAAATATTGGCGATGGGCAAGGAAAGCTGCTTTTGTGCTTTCCAAGTCTAATTGAAGCCCCTTCTTTATTGTAACAACAACATTATAGACGAAGGTATCCTAAACATACGGAACAGTTTTGTTGTTGTGAGGATGTGATTGTTCTGATTCTTCCCCGGTTCCAACATCCTCTTCATTCTCACCTGACATCTCCTCCAACGATCTTCCCTTTGCCTCAGGAACCAAGAAAGTGAAGAAGAAGCCTAGAATGTTAACTACACCTAAAACTATAAGTGAATTCTTTACACCAATACCTGCAGGGTACCCTGCATCAGCTTTGCTTTTGTCCTTGTTTTGTGCCAAGTACAAGAACCCAAAGGAACCAACAATAGCCCCAAGCTTTCCAGATGCTGATGAAATTCCATGACAAGTACTTCGGAATCTAGCAGGGAAAATCTCTGCTGGCACCACAAAAGTGGTAGCATTGGGCCCAAAGTTTGCAAAGAAAAAGGTCAATGAATACATCACCACAAATCCTATCCGGTTATCCTTATGAGTCCAGTGGTCATAGGGGATGGCAAGAGCAAACATGAAGACAGTCATGAAGAAGAAGCCCATCAATTGGATGGCAAATCTTCCTATCTTGTCAATGAAAGCCACCGTGAACCAGTAGCCAGGAACTGTACTGCAGAGAGCAATGAGTGTTTGAGCCCTTGCAATTTTGTAAACCTCCTCAATAGCATTCATGGTTTTGGCTGGAGGTATCCAACCAATTGCACTGAAGATGTCCTTCTGGAAAAGATTTTGACTGTAAAACGCAATATCAAGCAAGAACCAAGTGCTTGATGTACCAAGCAGATGCAGTCCATGGCGAGTGAGGAACTCCTTTGAGAACAAGCCATATGGCTTGGGCTTTGCCGGATCTTCACTCTGTGGTTCAGCTTGAATCTCGACCTGCAGAACCTTAGACATATCTGCTGCTGCCTGCTTCATGTTCTTGGCTACTAGAGCAGTATAACGGGCAGTTTCCGGCATCTTCATCCGCCAGTAGTAAGTCAATGCCGCTGGGAGTGCTCCCACCATCACAATTATCCTCCAAATGTAGTCTGCTTGTACGACTGTTGACCCGGCTGGATCAACCTCATATGCTGGAGCAGTATACCTGCTATTGAATGAAGCTGAAACTATAATTGCAAATATACCACCTGCCAAAATGCCAAAACCCTGCATGGCAAACACTGCAGCAATGAAGGCCCCGCGAGTCTTCTTGTTTGAATACTCAGACATTATGGTGGCAGAAAGTGGATAGTCTCCACCAATGCCAAATCCAAGCCAGAACCGGAAGAAGCAGAGGGTTGCCATTACAGATTTTGCACTATGACCGAATGAAAGGCCGGAACCCACGGAACATATCACCATCATCATCAGAGTCATGCCATAGACTTTTTTCCTTCCCATCTTATCACCAAGCCAACCAAAGAAAAGCTGTCCTGAAAGTGTTCCACAGAAAGCCACACCATTTACAGCAGCTGCAACATTGGGAGGCAATGAACCGGGCTTTGGTGAACCGTCAACATGGTAATATATGCGGCCAAGCAACTTTGTAACAAGGGATATGCAAAATAGATCATATGCATCGGTGAAGAAGCCCATTCCAGCGATGACGATTGCTGTGAAATGGTACCATTGCGTTTTTGCAACATCAAGCGCATTTAGTACCTGAATTTGCTCCTTTGCCATGGCTTTTCAAGCCAAAATTACAAGGTTATTTCTGTATCTCTTTATCAAAAACTTTCCTTCTCTGCAGAAGTGGAAACAAGAGTCAGGTTTGATCAACTGTGAGATCATTGATTGGATAAAAGAACTAAGAATTCGGATCGATTTGAAGAAGTTATCAAACGAAATCAACCAATAGACGTACAGTTAAATCACCACCTATTAGTTTCACTATGAAAAAGTTGTGTACCTATCAACAGTAACTATTGATTACACCACAAGTTGAACCATCCAAATTCATAATTAAGGCTCAGGGATTGAAATTTGTAGAGAGCCTCTACATAGTGACAAAATATAAGGAAGATAAAGCGTTCTTAACACAAGCAAGTCAGCAAAGTTGTCAAGCTACCGCACTTTCTGTTACACCATAAATTAGAAAACTGGAAGGAAAAGGAACTCCTAATCTCTCAACTAAATCCCGGAATATGAATATAAAACAAAAACGAAAGGTAAATAAGGACTTTCTAGCTTCCCTCCCGATTTTTTTTTTTCATAAAAACTAATTTCTAAAATAACTTGACAGTAAATTTCTTCGAAAGTTATTACGTTTTGAAATTGTTTCTAAATAAAAAAGAAAACAGAAACAAATCTTTAGGTAGAGAGAAATGTACCAAGCGAGAAACAGTTTCAAATGCACCCAGATACAAGCAAACTTTAAGAAACAGAAAACTGATTATTAATTTAGCTTTTTTAAAAATAGGTTCCAGATTGGAGATGCTCTAATATTTCTCAAAAGCAAAATTTACGCAAAACTCTCATCGACCCATGTTCCCAAAAACTAAAATAATACTGGGAAAGAAATCTGGTTAATTTTTTAATCATCATAACAATCAATTTTCAGACTCCCAAGATAAGAAGCGGTAATAAAAATAAGAACAAACCATATCAGGCGGATTAAACCAATTAAACCATGCAAATAATTGAATCTCATTTGAGAAATTTTTACATTGAATAAAGCCAGTACCCACAATGTTGGTAGTGATCAGGAACAGATTAAGATGAAATCAAGAGCATGAACGTAAAGCGAAGGAAAAGACATGAAATGGATCTTAACTGTCACAAGAAAAAGAACTAAGGACTCGGGACAGTTGAATGATAGTCCCGTGATGCATGCATGGAGTGACACATTAGAAAGATACATGACAATACCAAAAAAGAATGCAATTTTAATATATAATAGTATTAGAAAATGGACGCACCTGCAGTGGAAGAAAGTCGTAGAGCGATAGAGAAAGAGCAAGATTTGAAGTGCAATGAAAAGAGAGATGTGGGAAAAAATGTGAAGAGATGGGAAATAATTTATAGGAAGAAAACATGCCATAAAAGAAATACAATACAGTTTCTGAACCAAATATTCCACTCGCATATACCCCTCTTTTTCCGCCCAGTCAAGTCAACCTCTCTTATGCCTTTTACGACGCCGTTCCTTCCCCGAAGCCCTTGGATCACTACGCATTCTCTTTTTTTACCTCTTTTTTATACCACATGTTTTTTTTTTTTTATTTCAAACTAATTCAAATCCTTTATTTTTCTTTTATTTATTCACTATTTTTAAATTTCTGTTTCATTCTTTTTAACAACATATTATTTTAATGTTGTTGTCAGATGAAACATTATAAAGAAAATAATGACGTAATATGTTAGTGACGTAAAGAATTAGTCAATTCGATGATAGAGACCATATTATTATTTTTTTACTATATAATTATTTTAATTTTTTATTGTATAGAAATCGTTATGCAGAGTTTAAAAGAATCTCTCCTCCAGTATTTCATAGAATAAAGTAATTGATTTTGGCTTTAAGAAATCAAAATTCCATTCACATAGAACTGATGAAATTGTTTCGTGTTTTAATTTGCTTATACGAACTGCATCATCTACAGAAATGGTGAGTTGAATTTTCATGGGTAGGGAAAGGGACCACCTAAAACTATACTCTGTTTCTTTCAACTTCAATAGTCAAATTCAAACCAGTCGACTTGTATGTGTGAATCAATTAGTTTTGATCTTTAAATGGCAACGACATTTGTATTAATCATGTTCGTCTTTTGACTTTCAAGAATCATGATTAATCAATTCATACTACTTACGCCTTTTTTATTACATACCCCTCAATTATGGACGCTATTAAATTATAATAATTATTTTCTATGAATTCATCTTCCTATAATGTTATGGTTCTTTATGTCTACATAACACGAAAATCATTTCGATAACTGTGTAAATAATACACTATATCACATGTCACATTAATGGTCTTTAATTCAATATACGAGAAAAACCTCATGGAGAGGGAAAAAAAACTAAACAGAACAAAAATAATTTGACATTTTTTCCTAATGCAACTATTATGGTTTAATAAGCAATTTAAACTAAGGGATAAAATGTTTTTTTAATTAGAATTATAAAGTAGAATACGTTTAAAAGATAGACAAAACATTTCCGCTACTATCTAAGCTCGTAGGTGAGGATCTTATTTTTATTTTTCAGTGTTTATATTTTTTGGTAACTTTTATTTCTAGATTTTTAAATTGAGATATTTAGTCTTTAAGTTTTAAAAATATGTAAATGTATTCCTAAACTTTATTGGGAATATCTTTTTAGACTTAATTTGTTGGCACGGCAAAATTAGAAAATATTTTAATAGTCAAAATACACACCCATACTCACACACATATTCTATATATTACCAATAAACAATTCCCTTTTAAAACATAATAGATCATTAAACAAATGTTATATATAATTGAGATTACTTTACATTCTTAAATAAAAAAACTCATTAACACACATTCTATATATTACTAGCATGTAATTTCCTTTTAAAACATAATAGATCATTAAACAAATGTTATATATAATTGATATTACTTTACATTCTTAAATAAAAAAACTCACTCACACACACATTCTATATATTACCAACATACAATTCCCTTTTAAAACATAATTGATCATTAAAGGGTTAAATATGTTTTTAGTTTCTATACTATCAAGCGGTTTTGGTTTCAGTCCATCTTTCAAAGTAAGGTACATTTTAGTCCTCCTTTTTAAGGAAACTTTGATTTTAGTCCTCCTTCTTAAGGAAACTTTGATTTTAGTCCTCCTTCTTAAGGAAACTTTGATTTTAGTCCTCCAAAACTAACACCGTTAAAAATCAGTTGACATGGCTAACGATGGATTGACACGTCAGTCAGTGTCTCTGGGTTTCTCACCTTTTCTCCCTTTCTCTCCCTCATTTCTTCCTTCCTTCTTCCACCCAACCTTCCCACCCTCTGCAAACGGCGTGTGATTTCATGGGGCACGGGACCACACTCTATCAACCGCTGGGGGCAATTTCCTCTAAGGTGCAAGCGTATTTCCGGTGGGCAGCGACACCACAAAGGGTGGGTCCCCGAGAGCAAGAGTTGCAGCGTACAAAGTATGTTGGTCTCTAACGGATCCTGCCAGTTGTTACGACGCCGACGTGTTGGTTGCTATCGACCAAGCCATCGATGACGATGTTGATGTCATCAATCTTTCAGTTGGTGACAGGTATGTGGTGACCTTCGAAGGAATATTAATAGAGGCATTCTACCTTCACGTGACATTGCTCTGTTATGCTTTCGCCCACTGCGAAAAATTCCCCAATGCTATCTCCCGTAGGAGTTTGGGTTGTGTCTTAGTCCCAATGAAGGTAGTGTCGTCAAAATGGATTGAAACCCGTGAGCCAACTTGGCTCATCACAGGTTTGAGTCGGGTTAAATTGGAAAAAAATGCAAAAATTTTGATACGAACCAATTTTAACCCGGCTCACTAAGAACCCGGCTCACTAAGAACCCAGCTCAACAGGTTAAACCCGTGGTGGGTCCTCAATCATCACCCTCTAAGTTATAGCCATCAACGAGCCTCACATCGTATATTATTAACAATCACTATTCATTAGTAATATCGTACATTTGTCCATACATTACATATTATTGACAAATTATCAACTAATACAAATCTCTTGATAAATTAGTCATCAATAAAATTTACCAATAAATACAAACATTTATCGATATTTATTGACAATCTCAAATCTTTTGAAAAAATGTGCAATAGGATCTCTTTTTTTCTACTTTTTTTTTTCCTGGTAAGTAACACTAACTAGTTGCTACACCATCACCATGAGTCCAAAACATGGATCATAATTGAATCGCTAATATATGTAATGGTATATATGTATACAAACTTTGATCTTATGATAGGTAACGTAAGCATACCTAAAACAATATCATGTTTTGGGTGATGATGATAAGTATAAAACACAGTTAGTAAAATATTTTGATTTTACTATTACCTAATTATATTAGCAACAATTATACTCCAAAAAAAAAAAATAATTCATCTAATAAATTCGAGACAACTTATAAATATTTTAAAAGTATATTATTTTATTCTATGATTATTATTGCAATTTAAAGATTTTATACAAAGATTTAAAAATAATTTTCCAATAAACACATTAGTGTTAATAGAGACAATTAATTTATAGAGAAATTAAAATTGAAACATTAATACTCATTGATAAATATAAGCATCAATGAATTTCAAGTATTTCTTTTATAAATCCATACATTTTTGGAGAAAGCGAATGATTTTTATTTTATGAAAAATATCTAATTAACATTACTTAATCAGTTGAAGTGATTCTACTTATATTTAGGTTTAGAGATAACACTATGTATGATCAATTTTCTTATCTTTTGTAAACATTTTAGTGATGATAAGGTCTTTGTTAATTGATAGTATAATGTTTATTTATTGATTATTGATATATATAGTAATGGTAATTAAATTCTTAAGAAATAAAAAAAAAATATTTAACTCAAATTTTTAAAACAGTATGATTGCGTAGCATCAGTAGTAATAATTTACAAATATCCAGAAACCCATAAATGTTGTTTCCTGTTTCAACATGATATGGCCACCTTGGTTCACATTTCAAGGTTAGGTTGTCTGATCCATTGACTTTCAGTCACCATGTTTCGTTGACTTTATCTACACGCTTCTTTCTAGTCTAGCCATTCTAAACACATTTTGCAAATTGTTAAAAACATATTTTAATAATTTAATTAAATAGAATTAATATGATAAATTTTGTACACAATCCTTTGACTACATAATGTTATGAACTTATAAATTTCAAGACTTATACCATTTTTTTGAGACAATATAATAGTTTTCTTGATCTTACTAAAATAAATATAAGACTTTTTATTCATTTTATTATTTCTTCTTGAAATAACAAACATGTTGCCAAAATAACTAAAAGAAAATAAGCATGTTGTCAAAATAGAATTAGCAATTGAAACATTTGATCACTAAATTCATACAGCAACAGTTCAGTAATCAAAATTTTATCACAATTTTCATCTCTACAAATAAATTAAATCAATCAGTAATGAGAACTAACAACCAACAGGATATAATATTTATGGTAGCTAAATTGATTCCAATATTTTATGCGACAAAAAAATTCAGTGATTAAACGGAAACAAAATGTGTGGTAATAATTTGGTGACTCTTTAAATTTGTGGTGGCCAAATGGTTTGTAACTAGAATTTTCCTCACCATTTTAATTTGATGGCTAATGGGTCATATAATGATGTTACTTAATTAGATAATAAAATTGCTGATCTCTAAATTAACATTTTTTTATAGTGATTACTAATTTAGTGTTAAGAAGGACTAATTATAATATCTTGAAAAAAATATTTTGTTTTTATAGAGCCAATAATATATTATGCAAAGACTTTAAATATTTTTCGAACATCTCTAACTTTCGATTTTTATTGTATTTGTCCTTCTATTGCGTATCCATATATGTAAGATGGACAAAGATTGTGTCTCTAGTCTCTCACATCAGCAGGATAATAAATATATAATTAATAAAAAAATGTAATTAAAGTATTTCGATTATGGTACTATATATACTATTATGGTGTTTATGGTAATTATCTAGATGAGTCTAAGTTTAGGTCTAATGACTCATTTACCTTTATAAAGTGAAAGTGTTTGATTATAATATAATAACAATTATAATAACAATATAAGATAGTTGATGAGTCATAATATCAGTTTTAGTAGACTGACATATAATCGGCCAGACCACCTAATAATAGTCATGTACCATGGAGACTGAACATGTTTAAATACATGTACTTAAAATATATTTGATCATGTAATTAACATTGATTTGTTCATAAACGAGACTCATTCTGATATAGTCGAAAAATACTCGACCATACACAATACACATTTCATGTTCTAATCCAAATTAATTATATCTATTAGATTTTACGAAATAAGATATATTCCTTCTTATCAATGTAAGTCAAGTAAAACTGCTCTTTGTAATTAAATGAATTCAAATATATGTTGGGATAGAATCCACTCTTAATTAATTTGGTAAATCAATACAATTTTTTTATAACTAGGTTTGACTTTCTAATAATTAATTAAATATATGAATACATAATTATTATTGTTTTCATTTAAAGAACAGTAATAATTAATTGACCATTTTCATAATCTCTAAATGGATGGATTTTAAACATCCATGTTTAGGATAAGAAGCATCTTTTAGTTATATCTAAAGTAATCGTATGGATATTTCTTTAAGACGTAGACAGTAGAGCTACATATACATACATGTACATCGTATTGAATAATGCACTTTTATTTTTTGTAATACCAAGTTCAAATAATTTAAATTTGGTGGGCGCCGAAATTGCAAGTATCAAAAACCGCATTTCAATTTAGTTAGGAGATTAGTTTGTTAATATCTTTTGTCTTTATAAACTTTGGATATAATGAAATGGATAATGATATTTAGACAACATTTTTTTGACAACATTTGAACATTGATTATGTGTTAATCTGTGATTGGTAAAAAATTACTCCACAATCAATAATAATAATCATAAATATTAATGTAGAGTAATTTTTTACCAATCACAGATTGACACATAATCAATGTTCAAATGTTGTCAAAGAAATGTTGTTTAAATATCATTATCCGAATGAAATACTCCGTGCAAAGTCCTGTTGACTTGGCCTTTCTATCAAACACCTTATGTGTTAGGTTCTTTCTTTCTTATGAATACGAGTACAACTCGCTCTTATAAAAACAATAAACCTACGTACTATAAGACAAGTTTGAAGTTATAAATTAAAGAGTGGTTATAATATTCTGAACCAAATTATGAATAAATTAGTATTCCAACTTAATTATTTTAAGCAATTAATGTTTCATTTTGCTCCCCACTCTCTGTCGTGCCTCCACTCAAGGTTTATATTTTATCAGAAAACCGCTAAATATTGTATTGGAGAGATTGAAAATGAACCCTTGGAGTTGTAGCAAATGATTACAAAATTGAAAATGAATTCGCCACATTCTGCGATCCAAAGGAAACATATGATGAAGCCACTAAGCTTTTCACGGCTAAAATTATGGGATTCACTCTTTTCTCTTAATTTACTGTCAAAATATAATGAAAACCACAACACAGAGAAACTCTACCTACCTATGTGGAAGAAGAGTATGTTTGTTTTTTTTATATATATAGGGTTTTGACTTGGAGTCTTGCGTGTGTAAACAAAACTCTCTTGTCTAACCATCTCATAAATATTTTTAATTGGCATAAAGTTGTCTCTCATAGAAAAATCAAGTTGACTCTAACAATATATATATATGTGTGTGTGATTCAAACAAAAATAATTAATGTATATGATAGAAGAAAAACAGTTACGTGTTGCACTTTTTATATAACTTGTTTAACAAAAATGAATATCTTGTTTCAATAGTAAAAGGAGTCGTCTCTGACTTAATTCATGCTTTCCAAATAAAAAAAATGCACAACATTTCACATCCTACGTGCTCTCAAAATGGCTAATTCCGCATTCTACCCAAAATATATTAAAAGAAATAAAATAATTCATTAAATCAAAAGTAACATTTAAATATATACATAATCGCAAACATATTATATTAACAGACTAAGAAGAAAAAATAATTATATATAATATTTATAACATCTGAAAACTAAATAATTTGTTATATATAATATTAATAACATATATAACATTTACTTATATTTTATTATACTATTTTTCAAGTTGAAAAGTAAGTATAATAAAACGAACAACTTTGTGAATATATTAATTAAAGCTGTCAAAATGGATAACCCGACCCGACTCGACCCGATTCATCATGGGTTAGTCATTTATTGAGTCAATCAAATCTAGCTCATTTATTAGTGAGTTAAGAAAATTTGAACCCGACCCAACCCACCACAGGTTGGTGGGTTAAACGGGTTGACTCATTGACTCACTTAATTTTTTTTTCACTCTCTTCTTGTGAGATTCTTATAACATGTTATCGATCAAATTGAAACAGTAATAATTGGACCAATTGATATAAAAAAATTAAACAAAAGAAGTATATTGTTATATATTTTAAGCTATCAAGCATAAAATTTTGCCAATTTAGTTTAATGAGACATACATAACCGTTTGATCAAGAAACTACGTATAGTCATTAACAAAAATATATAGCACAAGATAAAACTATCATGCTTGTAGATAGGTCTAAAAACAAGATAAAACAAACGATATATATTCTTGAATTATCCAATCTATAATATTATTCATCGATTAAATTGGAGTCCTGAATGGATGATTATTTAATTAATTTGATTTCAATAAAAAATAGGATTTGAATAATTAATTTAATTAATTTGATTTAAAAAAAAGGTGGGTTTGTGAGTCAACCCGACCCACCACAGGTTCAACCCGTGTGAGCTGAGTTCGTAGTAAGCTGGGTTAAAATTGGTTTGCATCAAAATCTTCACATTTTTTTTCCAACCCAACCTAGTTCAAACTCATGGTGAACCGGATTGACTTATGGGTTTCAACCCATTTTGACGACACTAATATTAATATTGTATGCATAATATTTATAAAATCTAGTTATATTTTATTCTAATAAAGTAGATTATGTTGAAAAAAAAAATATTAAAATAAAAAAAATCATAAAATAAACTCGTTTTTTCATCATAAGGTAAAGAAAATCTCATTTACTTAGTTGGCTTAATGAAATTAAAAGAACGTAGTCTAGATTTTTTATAATTATTTTTTTAGCAATCTATCAATCATCTTTAATAAAAAAATTGTTTTAATTATAATTTTTCTTTTATAAGACTAAAATATGTGAAATAATTTAGAAAAGGAAAAAGAAATCAATTTGTTAACGTATTCTTTTTTTTCTTTGAAATTAGTTGTTAAAATATTCACACAAATAAACTTTCATTTTACTATTGGCTTAAACCAGCAATATTGCCACAATCCATTAAGTAACGATAAAAGTGCTCATATTTTGATACCACAAGAAAAAAATCCCTTTGACAACATAAAATATTCATATATTTATTATTTTTTTTAATATAAAATACTACTACAAATTATTATATTATTAATTAAAAGGAGTTATTAATTGTATTTTTTGTTTTTTGCTTTTAAAAAGGGTGAAACTATTATTTTCCAAGTATATCAAAAGAGTGTATGGAGGAAATATTAATAAGTCAACTATTACCTACAATTTGGATCTCATCATAAGAAAAACTCTCGTTGTAATGCATGCGCGGTCCCTAAAATAACACCGAGCAACGTATTCTCACCAAACAAAACGACAAGAGCAACACAATAAATAGTGATTGATTGGAAATGAGGATTTGAAGAGGTGGGCACTTGTTTAGAAAAAATTGCAATGTAAATTGAAATTTTAGGAAGTATGAGTAATCTTCTGAAAAAAGTATCATCCTATGAATGTCCATATCACAGTGGGAAAGACATAATACAAATTCCAGAAACCTATCAATAACTCAAAAAAACTAAAGAGATTAACCAGTTGTAATTCCCTCCGTTTCAGTGTAACAGTTGCGGATGAAAACAAATGTCATTATTAGCAAATTAAAAATATCACACAACTAAAGCCTTGCTTGCGACTCAATGATCATAATATTGAGCATAACATTTAGTTATTTACATCCAATTAACAACCATGTCGTTGTCAAGTCAAGTGGTTCTTTCAAAATATCAAACCAACTGCAATTCCAATGCCGTACGAAAAATAACAAGGGAAATTTGCAAAAGTTAATGGATGCACAAAAAAAGTGTCATGCTTCTATGTATAAAAATGATAAATAATCAATTCATTGCACTTATTGACATATTTTATTTTTACTATAATGTAAGTTTTAATTTTATTAATGTTATTTGTTACTATAGGTTTATAGCTGACCAATCAGGACGGTGACAAATTGAATAAACATAACCCAGCGATTGACATGAAAGGAAAACATCTCATGACCATTTGATCTTCACAACCATTGAACAAAATTAAGGCGCAATTAATTCACAACGGCTACGGTTAAGCGGTTAAAGTTTAAAAGGTAAGTTAATTGGTCATATTCTTATAAACTTTATAAATACGGATTTAATGTCGAGGTAAACTTACCTTTTACTCACTATTGAATTACTAAAGGCTTATAAAGATAATTTTTGACTTGAGCGTTGGAGTGTGTTCTGCATGTCACTCCTTACTTGTAGCAAAGAGGAAGACGTTCTGTTGAAACAGGAACTCTTCACACAATTATCTTCGTCCCATTTTAGCACAAACATTATTTAACAGTTAATGATTAAGATAATTAAAAATGTGTTTTTATAATTGTTACTTGTGTTTAATCTTGGAGAAAATTTTACTCTTTGTTTATAAATTTAAATTTTTTTCCGTGAGTAAAAGAGTTAACCACATAATTTTTCTCCTTCTCCCTTTCAACTTTATGAATAAATCAGTGAATCGATTATTTATTCAATCAAACTTATTCTAATTTACAAAACTCAAATAAAATTCTTGTTTATTACCCATATTAAAAGGTATACAGAATTATACCATATCTCTTTTTTAAGTCTCATTCAATTTTGAAAGTATAGGGAAAGGTGATGAAAATTAAAGAATGTGAAATCATTTTTTTTTTCTCATTCGATCGTTCGAAGGTATATAGAGAGTTAAGTTATTAGAGAATGTGAAAGCTAAGTGTTTCAAGTGTATAGGTTCAATTTTTTATTTAATGAGTGATTTTCAATTATGGTCTTTAAATACAAGTTTTGTTAGTTAATATTGATATAGAGGTATTTTGATGTCAAAGTCACTTTAATTTGTATTATAATGATAATAAATACTTACCTAATGAAGATGTAATTTATTTTCTTATCTCTAATTTCTATTTATAAATTGTGTGATAACTTTTGATTAGATTAATTATGATCCAAACATGACTAATCATAATTAAGTCTTTAAATAAGATGATTTTAGAATTAATTTATTTCAGCTTTGATTGTTCTATTTCAACCGTGTTTAGACTGTCCAGAATATATTCGTCCAGTTACAGAATATTTTGTACATTAAGAAATGTGAAACTAGATGGGTTTTTTTTTTTTTCATTGTAATTTGGAGACTCGTTCTAGTTTTTTGTGAGAAGTGGAGAGAGAATTTTATTGTTCTTAATGATTATACGTGATCAAACATGTTTGTTTAAGTACATATTCTATTCTTTTGACAGATCACGCATGAAATCAAACTTTGGTTTTAAACGAAGATGAATATTCGTGAGATAAGGTTTTATTGATTTTGCTGAATCCGATAGTCCAATTCTACCTACATCAACTCACGTTAACATTCCTTGACAAATGTGTATGAGTTTGGTGTTAGCATGCCACTGGTTCTCTAATGTTGTCACCGAAAAGAACAGCAATTTCAATGGTGAGGTTTGTAATTTTGTTTGCATTTCGGAGTGGAACCGTGGTCACGTTTGTGTGTGGTAACAAATAATTATCATGACAACATTGATGTTTGATCTGATCATTTTCGAACATGTTCCATTTGACTGTTTCCCAAACCCACCACTAATAAACTTCATTTTTTATTATTAATGTTTTATCGATGCTGAAATCATTTTGAAGATCATTTTACCACTTAATGAAATTTTGTTTGTATTTTTTAAAGGCTATCAAATCAGCCCTACATCATAATCATTGCAGAAATTCGATCCCTTTTACATTATCGAGTGAAGGCTTTGCTTTTGTATCCAAACACAATGGAAAAATAAGAATAAAAACAATAACAAAAGTCGGAAACACACACAAATACAAAAAAAAAAGAAAAAAAAAAAAAGTGGCACTGGATATGAAGGATAAGCACATTATTACAGAATTTATTCAAAGGAAAAAGAAAAAAAGTAAAGAAGATGTGAATGGCTTGAATTCTGCTTTCTTTTTATAAGACTAAAGACTTTGAGCTTTAATATATTTGGGACCAAATTAAATGTGGAATATTTTAAACCAATCTCATGCCAATTCAATGCAGGTTTAGCCAATAAAAATTTTTAACTCAAGAAAATCGATTTTAAAGAACTTGAACTTCATTTTAGAAACATTAATTAAATTTGTTAATATTGGATTGAATATTTCAAATATTGACCAAAACTAAGAGAGAAACAATATTTGATGAAGTGAAATTAACACTCAAACAAGAAAAAAACTATATCAATTATCTCCTCTAAAGTTGATATTCACGTTAGTATATATTCAATATTAATCTTTCACGTTTGTATATGTTCAAAATTAATCTTTCAAAAAGCATAAGAATATACATAGGATATGTGACTTGTATGTCCAAAAATAAAAGTGAATTTTTCTAGAAGGGTAGGACATAAAATTCTCTACTTATTCCTTTTACAACATGATTAAAGAAAAGTGCTGGTATATACAAACTGTGATAAGTAAAGTTACCTTATATTTTGCATAAGTGGGTCATCGTAGCCTGCCATGGCTTAGTGGGAAACATACACCTACCCATATACTACATATATTCTGCCATTCTATTTTTCTCCATTTTCTTACCAACTGGAATTAAAACTTAGTTCCTTAAGAAATATGGGGTCATAATTTATTCACAAGCCATTAAATTCTTTCTGTAATTGTGATTAATTTCTTTTAATTATACAAGTTTAAATTAGTGCTTTAGTTAGACTTATTAACATTTAAATTTGTTATTGGATATATAATAAATAATACAATATATATTTTTTTCAATCAATTGGATTAAGTGATTTAGTCTTCGAAGTCAAGCAAAAGTCTAAAATTATTTTTTTGAAAAAATGGTAATGAAGAAGTTAGAAAATATTTTATTAAATAAGTCAAATGCATTGCTATTTAAAGAATGCTTTTTTTTAAGAAAAAAATATTTTCAATGTGAAACTCAAAAATTTAATGAAAGAAACATTTTAAAACACTTAAAGAACCAAAATATTTATCAATAGATAATTAATCCAAGTGATACTAAACAGTAAATCAAATAAAATTTTATATTTAAGTCTCGTGGATATCTTTTTTAGGAAAATTTTCACTACAAATAACTGGTAAGTTTGTTAGCAAAAGACTAGTTATAAATAAGATCGGTAAATACTTTGCATATACGATTATAAATAGTCGAAGGAGTTTGAAATATATTTTAACATATTATAAACACATGAATAATTTATTTTGAATATTGTACGACTTTAATCCATAGTTGGAGAATTTGGTGTTGGCATGGTCCATGTTGGAGGCAGAATAAGTGGAATATTTGTCTGAAGAAAAAACCAATTTGGAAAATCTAAGAATGATGAAATAAAGGAAGAAGAAGAAGTAATTGGTTGTTAATATGTCTCTTTTCTCTTACTCACTACTTTTTGCTTAATCAATTAAAAAAAAAGTTGATTGTGTGGTGCATGCATTGTCAAATTGCCATTTTCCTCTCAATCCACAAACCTATGATTCTACGAAACTTCTTCAACCATGTACGAGAAAACACTCTCTAATATATATATATATATATATATATATATATATATATATATATAT
>NC_028353.1:2099148-2120321 GCF_000741045.1 Vigna radiata var. radiata | reverse complement strand
ATCTACACCACATTTCATTATATTTTTAAAGAACAAAATATTTTCCTTAATTGTCCTTTTCCCTTTACAGAAAGTGTTTCTTTTTCCTTTCTCTTTTTGGTATGGTATACATGATGTAAGATTACATCCTAGAATTGAAAGAATTGTACTCCTAGGGAGCTCTTCTATACTTATTTCTTTAATTTCCTTATGTCCCTTTTTTATCACTGAATCAACTTCTGCAGGCGTTTAGAGTAAACTTTTGGCAAAGGTTTCTGATTTTTTTTTTTCAATTGGGGCAATAGGGATAACAGAGAAAATATTGGAGTGAGAGATGAAAGAGAAAGGGTTGAGAGAAATGAGGGAGATGAGGTTTGGGGGCTTCTTTTTTTTTTTTTTTAAGTTTTGAGAATGAAAATTATTTAAATATCATTGACCTTAAAACTTAGAATCCATGATGATAAATGAAAGTATTTTTGTCTACTATAATCCGGTACACATTGTTAAAACGTACCAACTGAAAAACAGGGTGTTAACAAACCCATATATATATATATATATATATATATATATATATATATATAGACACGTGATTTTATTATATTAAACAAATATTATAATTTTAATAAATCTTAAAAAGATAAAATATATCTTTTATTCTATTACTCTTATACTATCATCAATAATTTAATTACATATTATATATTTATTTATATAGGCATATAATAACAGGCAAGTAACTCTTTTCGTTCTTATATTCATATAAATGAAAATAGTTTTTAGGATTGTTTATCAGATTGAATATTTGATAATTTAATTTGATTAATCAATTTACTTAGATTATGTTGACTTTTTTTTTTTACGATTAAGTTAAATTCCACCCAATCCAATTTAACTCACTTTTTTATATGAATTTGAGGATGAATTTAGTGTGGATAAATCAAAATCCAATATGATACTAACTTATATATTTAAATGAACAAATTATGTTTTTTTTTTTCATAAATTACTTTGAACAAACTTATCATGATTTGATGTAATTTTTATAAAGATTGTATTATTTTTTTTATAATATTTTTTTTTTAAAATGAAGCAAGTGTATATTTTTAAACCATTTTGATTGAATTTTGTTAAGTTGCTAAGGTTTCTTTTGTTAAGTTTCTGTTACGTACTCATAAAGTTCCTAGATTTTAGGACTGAATTAGTCTTAGGTAGTTACTTTGTTATTTTACATTCCTATTTTACTGCACTGCATAATGGCACGTTCATTTGACAGTTATTGTAAAGGCTTATATAAGCCTACCTCTGTTTATTGAATAAAAACATTCTCTCATTGCATCAGTTTGTGTTTTATATACCTTGAGTTTTAACAATTGGTATCAGAGCTCCGTAAGGGGCCTGGTACAGAGTGAGTTTAGAGTGCAGTGAGCGAACCATAAAACATCCAAGTGTGAGAGTATAGTGCGTATAAGAAGATGTCTACAGAGAAGTTTGTGCAACCGACCATACCAAGGTTTGATGGCCATTATGACTTTTGGTCCATGACGATGGAGAACTTCTTAAGGAGCAAAGAATTGTGGCAGCTCGTGGAAGAGGGCATACCAGTGCTTGAAGCAACATCCACAGAGGAACAACGTCAGAGTGTGGCTGAGGCCAATCTAAGGGATCTAAAGGTAAAGAATTACCTATTCCAAGCTATTGATCGGGAGATTTTGGAAACCATATTAGACAAAAGTACATCGCAAGCAATTTGGCAATCCATGCAGAAGAAATATCAAGGCTCAACGAGAGTGAAACGTGCTCAGCTTCAGGCACTACGGTGTGAGTTCGAGCTTTTAAGTATGAAAGAAGGGGAGAAAGTGGATGCGTACCTAGGGCGCACTCTCGGTATAGTTAACAAAATGAAATCAAACAGAGAGAAAGTAGATTCCAGCATGGTAGTTAGCAAGATACTTCGATCGCTAACAACAAATTTTAACTACGTGGTGTGTTCCATTGAGGAATCTAACGACCTAAGCACTCTCAGCATTGATGAACTTCATGGCAGTTTGCTTGTTCATGAACAGAGAATGCAAAGTCTTCAACCAGAAGAACAAGTATTGAAAATAACTCATGATGACCGATCTGGAACAAGCCGTGGCCGTGGTCGTGGTTACAGCCGTGGCCGTGGGAGAGGTCGAGGACGACAACCATTAAATCGAGCACTCGTTGAATGCTTTCACTGTCACAAGCTTGGCCATTTTCAGTACGAGTGTCCCGAGTTTGAAAGAAGGGCTCACTACGCAACATTTGAAGAATCAAAGGCAGCAGAAGATGAGCTATTACTCGCAACATATGAGGAGACGCCACAATCCGTCCAGGAGGAAGACTGGTTTTTGGATTCCGGCTGCAGCAATCACATGACCGGAAACATGCAATGGTTTACAGATGTGAGAGAAGAGAAATTTAGTCGATCTGTTAAACTTGGAAACAACACAACAATGGCTGTCACTGCAAAAGGTAACATTCGGATTCAAATTAATGGCACCTCTCATGTCATCACTGACGTTTACTACGTTCCAGAGCTTAAGACCAATCTCTTAAGTCTAGGGCAACTTCAAGAGAAAGGTTTAGCTGTCCTATTTCAAAATGATATGTGCAAAATATACCATCCAGATCAAGGATTGATTCTTCACACCAACATGAAAGGCAATCGAATGTTTTACCTCACAGCTGCAATGATTTCTCAACCTATCAGGTGCCTTCAAACTGAGGATTCTGCAGACAAGAATACGCAACTGTGGCACAGACGCTTCGGGCATCTCCATTTTAATGCATTAAACACACTTGCAACTAAGCAAATGGTGTTCGGTCTGCCACAAATGAAATTTCCTCAAACACTATGCACTACCTGTCTTGTGGGCAAGCAACATAGAGACAATATACCAAAGCAAGGTTCATGGAGAGCTTCAGCAAAACTTAGTTAATTCATGCCGATGTCTGTGGTCCGATCTCGCCTGCCTCACACAGCAACAAAAGGTACATATTAAATTTTATTGATGATTACTCACGAAAAGCTTGGGTCTATTTTTTACATGAAAAATCCGAGACTTTCAATGCATTCAAGAGTTTTAAAGCTTGTGTTGAGAAAGAAGCCAACATCTACATCACGTGTCTCAGAACAGATCGTGGTGGTGAATTCACTTCCAAGGAGTTTGAGAATTTTTGCACCCAACAAGGCATCACTAGGCAATTGACAGCTGCCTACACCCCTCAACAAAATGGAGTCGCAGAACGCAAGAATCGCACCATCATGAACGCTGTACGAGCTGTGTTACACGACAAACAGGTTCCAAAACCCTTTTGGCCTGAAGCGGTGCGTTGGTGTATACATGTCCAAAACAGAAGTCCCACTTCTGCCATTGATCAGCGAACCCCAGAGGAGATGTGGAGCGGAATCAAACCACGAGTTGATTATTTTCGAACATTTGGTTGCATTGCTCATGTGCATATTCCAGATCAAAAGAGAAGCAAGCTTGATGACAAAAGCCACCCGTGTATTCTGCTGGGTGTAAGTGACGAATCTAAAGCATACAAATTATTCAATCCAGTTACAAAGCGTGTAATCGTGAGTAGAGACGTGGTGTTTGAAGAAGATAAAAGCTGGAATTGGAACGAAAGCACAAAAAAAGGCAAAACTACGATTCTAGATTGGGAAAATGAAGCAACCACAGTAGACCCAGTGAATGAAAATGCAGGAAATGAAGTAGTCACTGTAGACCAAATGAATGAGAATGCAGGAAATGAAGTCGTCACAGTAGACCCAATAAATGAAAGTGCAGAGTCGACATCACATGATATATCAACTAGTGATAATGAAGCACACGGACCAGCTTCCAATTCAGAACATATTGATTCCTCAACAGAGGTTTCGGCTCCAAGATCACGAAGACAACCAGCGTGGCTGTCGGATTACGAAACCACCTTTTCCGTAGAAGAGGAGAATTTATTGGCACTGGTGATGACCGAGTCTAGAGATCCCCAGTCATTCAAAGAGGCGTATAAAAATCAACAATGGAGAAAGGCTATGACTGCAGAGATGAAAGCAATAGAAAGGAATCATACGTGGGAACTTGTGAATCCACCAGAAGGGGTAACACCCATTGGTGTCAAGTGGATTTTTAAGACCAAGTTTAATGAAAATGGCCACATAGAGAAGTATAAGGCTAGACTAGTGGCCAAAGGCTATGCTCAACGATTTGGAATAGATTATACAGAAGTTTTCGCCCCAGTAGCAAGACTTGACACTGTGAGACTGATATTAGCTTTAGCAGCTCAAAATGCATGGGAGGTAATGCAACTTGATGTCAAGAGCGCTTTCTTACATGGTGAGCTTATGGAGGAAGTATATGTCCACCAACCTGAAGGTTTCATCAAGAAAGGAAAAGAAGATCACATCTATCGTCTCAAGAAAGCACTTTATGGGCTTAAACAAGCTCCAAGAGCGTGGTATAGCAAGATCGAAGCTTACTTTGCAAAAGAACACTTTGAACGNTGCTCCAGTGAACATACCTTATTCACAAAAAGGATTCACGGTAACATTTTAATTGTTAGTCTCTATGTTGACGATTTGATTTTCACTGGCAATAGCAAACACATGTGTGAAGAATTTAAAAACTCAATGAAGGCAGAGTTTGATATGACTGACTTAGGCAAAATGAGACACTTCCTTGGAATCGAAGTTATGCAAAGAAACTCAGGAATCTTCATTTGTCAAAGACAGTATGCTCATGATGTACTAGCTCGATTCAACATGGCTGAAAGCAACTCGGTGCGAAATCCAATGGTACCAGGCACAATACTATCCAAGGATATTGAAGGTGCTGCAGTCGACGCTACTAAATTCAAACAAGCCATTGGGAGTCTCATGTATCTAACAGTGACCAGGCCAGATTTAATGTTTGGAGTAAGTTTAATCAGTCGATACATGGCAAATCCAAAAGAGTCACATTGGGCTGCAGTGAAACGATTATTAAGATACCTCAAAGGAACCCTTGAATATGGTATATTCTATCAAAGAAAAACAAAGACTGGTCTCATGGCTTATAGTGACAGCAACTATGCAGGTGACTTAGATGATAGAAAGAGTACATCTGGAGCCGTTTTTCTGATTGAAAATGGAGCAGTTTCGTGGATGTCAAAAAAGCAGCCTGTGGTAAGCCTATCTACCACCGAGGCTGAATATATTGCCGCAGCATCTTGTGCCTGCCAGTGTATTTGGATCCAAAGAATTTTAGAGCACCTTGGTTCAGCTGAAAAGGAAGCAACTAAAATTTTATGTGACAATAGCTCTACCATTCAATTATCCAAAAATCCTGTCTTCCATGGAAGGAGCAAGCACATAGCCGTAAGATTTCATTTTCTAAGGGACTTAGTTAATGATCAAGTAGTTCGATTAACATACTGTTGTTCGAATGAGCAAGTAGCTGACATAATGACTAAAGCATTGAAGCTTGATCAGTTTGAAAGAATTCGACAGATGCTTGGAGTTATAGCAGTTACTGAATTAAGCTAAATACAACCATTTAGCTTACGGGAGGGAATGTTAAGTTGCTAAGGTTTCTTTTGTTAAGTTTCTGTTACGTACTCATAAAGTTCCTAGATTTTAGGACTGAATTAGTCTTAGGTAGTTACTTTGTTATTTTACATTCCTATTTTACTGCACTGCATAATGGCACGTTCATTTGACAGTTATTGTAAAGGCTTATATAAGCCTACCTCTGTTTATTGAATAAAAACATTCTCTCATTGCATCAGTTTGTGTTTTATATACCTTGAGTTTTAACAAATTTATCATATTCAAGTAAATTCACTGTAGATCTGTCATGTTTTTGTAATTTTATTTTTTTATAACATCCACGACATAAACAATAAATATTCACAAACATATAGATTTATATTGTCCACTATATCTATATAATACTAGGACTATATTGCATGAAAAATAAAAAAATAAAATTAAAGACATTTAAAAAATATATATGTGTAAACATAGAAAACTCTTCTACATGGTTTGTAATTTTTGTTAGGTTGGAGCCTCATACATAAAAAAAAATAAAAATTATAACTAATCACAAAACCACGTGCCTGAGATAAGCTAGTCAAACTAAAAAATATATAACAATAAATATTTCATTAAGAAGATTCGTTTCACTTCATCCATCATATATTAAAACTATATATTTACACCATACAATTTCATTATAATGTAGAGAAATAAAATATTTAATAGATTGAGAATGAATTGATTTTATATTATATATAAATTTTATAATTTTGAAATAATAAAATATTTATTTTTTATTTAATTTCAATTTTTTTCTTTAAACTTATAAAACAAACCCTTTCAATTTTAATTATATGTTTTAAAATATTAATTTTATTGTCACAGTTTACTCATACTTTAGTAATTTCATTTGGTATTTAAATGAACATTTTGTAACTTTATTCTCCAAATTAGAAGAAAATAATTTCATTCTTATTGAACTTTATTACATACCTATTATATATATAGAGAGAGTGAGTGAGTGCGAGTGATTCGATAATTTGGAAAACAAACACAATTTGTTTTAAGAATTGATATTAAGAATCGATATATTAGGAATAAAACTAAAATCAATTAATAAGACCAATAAAAATAATATCTTAAACTTTCTAAATTATCTCAATAAATCGAAATCTAAAATTTCTTAAAATATATGAAAATTTATCATTATTAACAAAATGCCATTCCATGTCAATATTTATATAATTTTCTCTTTATTAGTATATACCAAATTTTTATTTAAATTACACATTTATATAATAAAATAAGGTGAAAATTCATTCAATAAAGTTTTATAAATACATTAATAGAAACTATCAACACACATAAAAATACTTTTTAATCATAGTCATATTTAATGTGAAGTACAAAATAAAATATTATAATAATTTTAAAAGTGATTATAAAATAACATAAAAAAGGTGAAAAGAATATAGTACAAAAACTTTAGAAAAATGTTAAATAATAAGTATTATGAATTATATAACATCCTATTTTATATAATCTTATTTTTAGTAATATAAAACTGATAAAATGAAAATATTCAAAATAGATAATTAAGAGTATGAAATATATTATAATACAATATTGTAAAATCAGACTCTAAAAATATTAAGATTATAAACCACATTAAATCAACAACTATACTAAAATTAACATCTTATACTTTCGAAACATACTACAACTCTAACCCTTAGTTCCTTGTATTATCATTTTTTTCTCATTGATAAGGTGATTATTGCAAAAAAAAATAGAAAAAATCATAGACAAGATAAACAAATACAATAGGATAAGCTAATTTATAAAAGGAACATAGTATATTAATAAAACATGTTCTATCATAATACAATGCACTCCAAAAAGTCATGTCATATAAATATAAATCATATCATTAAAGACTCTTCTAAACTCAATTATTTGAATACAAACATTTAATATTAAAATCACTGAAGACATACCCTTGACATGACCTCTATTGCTTTATAAAGATATTGTCAATGAGTTTTACTCTACTACTTACAAGGTTAATCTTCTTCACGTCTTAGGTCATTATCCTGATTTCAAACTAAGACCTCATAGTACTTTCACCATCGAACTTGTTCTACTCTATATGGGTGTGAAATGGTTATTAAAGTATAAAAATATTTTCTTTTACTTGAATCCATATACATCAATACCTTACAAAAGAAGTTACACATCCAATTAAATTCCCCTTCTCAAAAATGTCCTACAATTCATTCATTCATATCATTTTTAAATATAATAATATAAAAACTCCCTTAAACAACATATAACATGATCATAGAATTAGAAAATATGTGAAAAACAACAAAATAAAACACATAACAGATTAGTGTTCAACGGTAACAATCAACGATAAAACTTACAAGAATTCACTGTTAAGGAAATATTTAGTGACACAAATTAACTCTCAATTTTGACAAATTTCATAATAAAGACTTCTAAAATAAGAGGGAATTTCTTCTTGCATCTCTATATGTTTTTTCTTGTACATGTGAAAAAAATTATTTCATTCTTTTCAAAAGTAAAAAAAATTGACTTTATATAATCCTAAAATTAAAAATAAATTTTAAATTGTGTAATCTGAATTTTTCTTAACTTCTTCCAATTTTTAAAAATTATTTTTTATTTTTAGATTAAACAATTAAAAATGCTTTCAAATTGTACAGTTCAAAATATTAAAATAGAAAGTTATTTCGTATGAAAGTGAAAAATAAAACATATGGAAGTGCAAGGAAAAATTGTCTTCCCTTTCTTTCGTCTTCTTTTCCTCTGTTTTTCACAAACAATCCTAAGTTTTTTTTTTTTTTTCTCTCTCATTGATCCGCCAAGTTAACAGGAAACCTAGACAACCTTAAAAGTAGAGTAATATTGTGTGTGTGTTTTTTAACTTCCTCTCCCTTTCTCCTAATTTTGTGATGTGTTTAAAGAATGAATAACATTATGGCTGTGTTTTAGTCTTCAAATATGTAACTAAACTTTTGGATTATAGGAAATTATGACTAATAGTTTGAATTCTAGACTCTTTGAGTACATGCACTTAAAATTAAATTTAAAAAAAAAATCTGTTGATAAAATAAAATTTATTGAAGAATTTTATCATCGAATTTTAGGACTTTAAATATGAACAAAAAATTCATCCCAAGACTTTAAATATAAACAAAAAAATTCATCCATAGGACTTTAAATATGAAAAAAAAAAAAATCATCTTAAGACTTTAAATATAATCAAAAAATTTCATCCATAATGTGTTAGTTAGTAAAATTCGTTAATAATTTAGAATTTTTATTAATAATGAATATTTCTATCTTGATAAAATGAGCGTTAAAGTTTTTGCTTTAGGTTTAACCATATCATGATAAAAATATTTGTAAATCTACCAGGAATGATTACTTTTTAAAATTCATGAGTAAATATGTTGGTAATTGAAATTTTAGAAAATATGTTTCTAAATTCATCAGTAATTGATTCTATAAAAATTGATCAAATTTGTCAGTAATTGTATTTTTTAAAATTTGTTAGTAATTTCATGGATATGTTCGTTGCTGAAATAAGTGTCAAAGCTTTTGCCAAATTTGATAAAATATTTTTTATAAATTAAATAGAAATGAGTGAGAAGAAGAGAAGATGAGAAAGAATGAGGAAGAAAAGGAAACAATTACATAACAACGATGATAACAATGGAAGACAAGCCAAAAATAACAAATACAACAACGATATAATGACAACAACAATAAACACAATAAGACAAATATATATTAAACTTAAATTTAAATACATTTTATAAATAAATATTTTAATGTTCATAAATTTATTATGAACATTATATGATATACAGAGTTTATGTTATCAAATAAAAAGTTTTATTATAGTTAAAAAGTTAAATTTTTAAAAATATTAAGATAAAATTGGGTTGGTACGAATCAAAATATATTTTGAATATATCCTAATACTAAGTCTATTTTCTAATTTAAATTCGTTCAAATAGGCTTCATATCAGACTGAATTGACACATTGAAATGCATCATATTACCCAAAATAAATACATTCACGAAATGAAATTAGTGCTGCTAAAAAATAAAGATTAAAATTATTTTCACCATGTTATATATAAATATTTTTAAAAGAGGTGAAATACACATAATATCTATTTTTTATTTGAGAAAAACAAAACAAAATAACTCCTAATTTATTGTGCTTCTTTTTATTAACACTTGTACTATCAACTTCTTTTTATTATAAGGTAAATTAGAATTGCGAAATTACAAATAAAACATGCAAAGTAAATATATTATCCAATGGAAGAAAGTATACCTATTGAATTTTATTCGTTTTAAAGAGTGTAAATAGGGTCTCTAAAAATATGAGTTTGAAAAAGGTATAAAATTTAGAAAGATTTGTAGTGAATTCTCTTTTGTCTCGTTATCTTACTCTATTGGTCCATTTTGCTCCTTCTTTTTCTGTTCTTATTGATACTAAGGTTAGCCCAAATTTCAAATACGGACTGGGCTGCACCAAAATAATATTAAAATTCCCATTTGCCCTTTTTCGATTCTGCATTCTGTAAGGAAAAAAAAATTATAAATTGTGTACACTGGAATCCAAAAATAACTTACGAATTACACCTTTTATAAATATTTTTTTAAGAAAGAATTTTAGATTGCACAATTTACAAGTAAGAAAAAACTTTTAAATTGTACAATTTAGAAAACGAAAATAATTTTAAGATTGTGCAATTAAAAATAAAATACTTTCGTACTCTATAATCTAGAAGTAAAAAATATTTCAAAATTTTTATAATCTGAAAGCTAATTTTTTTCAATCCTCTTCTATTTCCAAAAGTTTTTTTTTTTCAAATTAAGAAATTTAGAAGTTTATTTTTAAGCAAAAAAATAATAATTTCTAAATTCATAATCCAAAAATAAAAAAATAACTTTCTAATTATATAATCATAATTTTTTTTCGAATTATATAATTGAAAAATTATTTTTTAGGGTGAAGAAGTAAACTTTAAGTCTAATTCAATCCTACAAAATTTGAAAAGTAAAGTTTACACTTATTTGTATACTATAAATTGGTCTTATCTCTAGTTGATATGTGACTTCTAATACATATCCTCACTCACGTCGAAGAATATAAATCTTGAAAGTAAAGACTAGATATTAATGGATGATTTGATAGTGACTCAATAGCGAGTGAAACAATATTGTCAATATACACAAATCTTATTAGGATAAAACTGTGAACCTATATCTAATACTAAATTAAGAAATAAACTTTAAATCTAATTCTACTTTAGATTTAAAATTCACTTCTTAACATTTACGGCTAAATTTAACAATTAAAAAAGATAAAAATAAAAATATTCATAAGATGCGTGAAAAGAAATATGGAGATGTAGAAAGAATTTTTCCAAGTTACAATAAACGGCCAATCCATCAAAGCCCATGAAGTGACACAAACTGCAACCAATATTAATAATTTATTTTACAAAAATATCTTTCAGTGTAACTATCTAATATCAAATGGATCAAAAAACTAGTTTTTAAGGTGAAAGAAAATGTTGTCCATGTTCATTTTAAGATATGGGTTAAATATGTTTTTAGTCCCTGTATTTTGGAACGATTTTGGTTTTAGTTAATTTTCAAACTAAGTACAATTTAGTCATTTAACTTTAGAAAATTCTGGTTTTAATCTTTTTTACCAAATTATTTTAACTTTATTTGTTTTTTCAAGCACGTTTTTCAGTTAACATTGAAGCAAAAATATGTCAAACAGTATAAACAATCCAAATGCTATAATGAAACGTGTTTGAAACAACAAATAAAGTAAAAAGAATTTGATAAAAATGACTAAAACCAGAGTTTTCTAAAGTTGAAAGATTAAATTGTACCTTAATTTGAAAATGGACTAAAACCAAAATCGCCCCAAAGTATAGAAACTAAAAACATATTTATCCCTTAAGATAATAAATTAGGCGAAGACTTATGTAAAAACATCTATAATTTGATGGTGCTTTCGAATATGAGCAAATTTAAGAATTCTCTTTTTAACTTTTCCATGATGAAATGCATATTAATCTCTTTTGTTCTTTCATGGTAATATAATCATTATACAACTAATTTAAATTTTAAACTTTTTTTCATTGATTTATCTAGTAACTGATTATAGTATAATATTTTCGTTGATGTCTAATATATATATTTTTAATGTTTGGGTCGTTCGGGGCTTGAAGTTTGAATCCGAATCTAAAAATGGATAAATTGATCAAGTCAAAATATATTAAATAATATTAGAATTATCAAAATTAAATTTTACACCTACAACAAAGTTATTGTGCTGAAAAATTGGGTCCATAACTCTTAGAAGGTTTTTATTTCATTAACAGATTTCTATGATTTAGAAAATATCATATATTATACTTAATATATCTATTTTGTAGTTATTATGTTTTTAGGCTTAGGCATATATAATATAAAATCTTAGAAGGTCTAAATAATAAGAAGACAATTTCAAGAAAATTTAGAGACTTGGATCTTCAAACTTAAAATACTAGTAACTTTGAATCAGATTATTATTTTTTTTTCGGTTTAAAATACCAAACTATTGACTGAAATATATATATATATATATATATATATATATATATATATATATATATATAACAGTTAGAAAAAACCCTTTAATAAAAACGAAGAAAGAATTAGATGAAGCATTTAAGGACAGGACACAACTTATAGAACATGGGGCTAAGAATCTCTCTCTTTGTTTTTATGTTTTTTTGTTTAAAGTTATTTAAATACATCCAAATATACGATTAATGTAATTTATTATGGATTCGGTTTGAATTAGTTGTAATAAAATCTTGATTGATTAAAAAGTTAGATTTCAGTTACCTACAACTCAAATTGTCTTAGTTGAATTCGCTGTAAAGGAAGCTAGCCCATTAATCCACGTAAAAAAACATAGTTAATTATAAAAATAGTTTTAATAATAATTTTAATTATTCAATTTATAATATATTATTTGAAGATTTTCTAAACTTATAAAAAGTGGATAAAGATAGTATTAATAATAAGAAAACTTGAAATTTATGAATAAAATCTAATGTTTTTTTTTTCATTATATAAGGATCTAGAAAATAGTTAAAAAATAAATATAGCCTTTCATAAATAAAATTTAATTATTCTATTATTAAAAGATTGAGCTTATGATTAAAAATTATTAATTTGTAGAGTTTTATTTTATAAAAAATTATTATTATTTATAAACTACTTTTTTTTTATACATTCTCTCTAGATTTTGGATCCTTTTATTTAATTTTTTAATATCAGAGTTTATAGTAGAAGTTATGACATAGAATGCAATAATTTTGTCTGACCATTAGAGTATGTTTATTTTTTATTATTTTTTTGAGTCATTTTAGAAATCTGCATGCAAAAGATGTTTGGATGTGTCTTTTTTAGTTTAAGATTAATTTTTGTCTACTTGTCATTATTAGGTGCATTCAAATCATTCATTTGAATTTTTTTTATTTACAGGTAGAATATAATGTGAAGGTTAGAGTTCTTGGAGCATAGTTGCATTTGAGGCTTAGTCCAAGTAAGGAAAAGTAGCTTATTCTATTGATAGTACGCTAGGTTGGATGACTTGATTTGAAATGTGGGAGTGATTTGATACCTTTACTCTATATTAGTTTGTGTGAGTAGTGATATATATCAATTAAGTTAAATTGGCTAGTTGAGAGGTTATTTTAGAATAATATATCAATGCAATATGTGAAAGCATTTAAAAAGTTCAACTTATACTAGTTTGAAGCTTTGATATATGGAAAATGATATTTTAACACCATTTTTTGATACCATTTTGACACTGCACACGTGTCAAAATGTGATTAGACGATGTCAAATTAAAAAAGTTGAGGCAGGGGTATATTTGGAAGAGAAAACCAAAGTTTGTTTTTTTAATTTGAAATCGTCCAACCACATTTTGACACGTGTACAGTGTCAATATAGTGTCAAAAAATGGTGTTAAAATATCATTTTCCTTGATATATATATGTTTAGTTTTTCAAGTTATGCAGACTAATGCCTTGTTCACTTGTAGAAATTTGAAGGAGAATAATTAAATAAATTTGAGAGAATTTGAAGATAAATCTTTTTGTTGCTTATTTGAGTGGATTTGGAGATAAGTGAGAGTGTATTTGGAAGTAAAGTTTATAAGAATTAGTGTATGATTTAATTTATGTGACAGAATAAAAAAATTTACTTCAAAATTCATTCTCACTTATCTCCAAATCAACTTAAATAAACAAAAAAAAAAATTATCTCCAAATCCTTTCAAATCTCTTCAAGTGAACAAAGCCTACCAGACCAACTGAACGAAATTAAACTTTTGAAAATTCGTAGAGCTCATATTTTATTGTTTGTTGGAAAAGTCAAAATTCGCTAGGTGCACCTTTAAACAAAACTATCAATGTTTTAGTTTGTTGAGCTAGCCAATATTTCGTTAGGCAAGATTAATTTTGTTAAAAACCTAAAAGCTCAAAGAGAATTGGTTGCTAGGCGAGTTTGTTCCGGTGGTTGAATCGTTGGGCGAATTATTTTGATAATAACATTTAAAGTTTGCTCATTGGACAAGTAATGGCTTTAGATTGGCTAGTAGTACCTCTAGTTAGGCAAGCAAGACCTCTGGTTGAAATCAGTAGTGTTTCAAAAGCTTGGAAATTTTGTTTTAAATGCTTCTAATTGTTAACAATTTATTATTTTTTAGTGATATTATTCTTTTTTATAAACAATTAGGATTGAATGTTTTAGGTTTTCTTATTACAGCGGTTTACTTTTCAAAAATATCACTAGTTATAGGTAGGTTATGTAAGGTGGTGACAATTTTACATGAAGAAGTCATGCTCCCTCGAGATGAGTTTGCTGAAGTGAATACGATAATGTCATATATACTTTTGGCCTATTGAAAGTTGTTTGAGAGGTTAGCAATTCTTCTCCTTTTACACTTCATTCTTCACCTAGAGAGATTGGGAGAGGTCCTTGGAGGTTGTTTGGAGTGTTGGGAAGCTCTCCCACTCCTCCTTAGGTCTTCAAGCTTCATCAATGGTGATTTTGCCCATTTTGGGTTGAGGAAGAAGATGAGTCACAAATTGGAGGTGTGAAGGGAAGGCGCAAATGGAACATGGAGCATCTTTTCTTTGGTTCCAATTTCTTCCCTATCTCTTTAATTTTGTAGAACCCTAAGTTTTCCACCATTGAGGGCTTTCCCTATTTGTTGAGATTAGTTGTAAAACATGGAATTTTTATGTATTTTGTGATGTTAATGCTATATGTTTTTCCAATTCATGTTAGTATTCAATTTCTATGCTTAATGAATGCTTTGGATTGATCACCCATGCATGAATTTTGGTTCTTGATGTATTGAGAAATATGATTGAACCTATAATTGAAATTGAATACCTATTGGATGAAATTAAGATGTTTGTGAATGTATGAGAATGAAATGGGTGAATTCTAGTATTGACAAATTGTAAATACACTATGTTAAATTTCTTGCACACCAACTGTTTGATAAAATACTAAAAAGAGTTTCTTGTGTTGTTTTGTGCATTGATGTCTAATTGAGTTATAAAAGAAAGAATTGTTATGTGTTGCACAAATCCTTTGAAAGTGAGCGATATTTATTACCGATATACCTCTAGTTAGTTTTACAGTACCAATAAAGAAGAGACTGTACATATTATTTACAATTAATATATAAGAGAATAAAAAAATATTTTTAAAAAGAAGTATTTTAAAATTTAAGTAAACTGAATTGTTTAATCCATGATAACCGTTGTACTAATATTTTTAAGATAACATAAAAAAAAAGAACTGTGCCAATCGTTTCATTTAAAAGGGTGAAACAAGGTAAAGTGGAAGAAGCAGATTAGTATCTGAGCGTTGTTAATTTGTGATCATTAAAATGAAATATTATATCTTCTTATTTCAAGAATCCCATGGGGAAAGCAACTGATGTACATTAAAAAATTTATGTTATTTTTACCGATTAGTTGTGTTTAATTTATCCACAGTCAAGGAATATAAATTTATTTAGTGACAGAGAATATACTATTAATAAACCCATGGTAGAGATCTCCCTAACTAATTCCTACTTTCGTAATCAATAAAGCCATTATCAACTCATACAAGAATGCTATCTAATTTCATTGGCCAAATAAAATATGTCTTACACCATCTCACGTCATTTCTGTTAAAGCCAGTGATATGATAAAACAGCGTAAAAGAATATTATAACATTGTTGAAAAATCTGAAAAAGAAAAAAACACTTATAAGATTTAATTCATAAATCACGAATCAACTAAGCAACCAAATAATAGTATTGAAGGATCAAGTCCACGAACATCATAAATTTCTCATACATAAGAGAACAGCTTAAGAACTTATATCCAAAGTTTATTGCAAAAGTCTTCCAACGAAAACATCTATGATAATATATCGAGTCTACAAAACTAACAAAAATACGAAAGTAAATCTAGAAAAGACGAGAGAAGAGAATATTTTGCAAGTTTCCGAGAAAAGAGAAACCAATGTTTATAAGTCATCATGCAAAAACCTTTATATGAAGACAATAAAATCTCAAATATTTCAGAAATAAACAGAAAAACTTTATGTTTGATTATAAAAAATATATAAATGGTATATTCTTTTTATTCCATAGTAAGTTATAATTATACAAATATTAAAATGAATTATCAATTAACAACTATATTAGAATGTGACAAGTACGAAAACGAGAACAATATCTACATATATTTATCAGTATCTTGCACCGAATTTAAAAAATAGATACTGTTTATACCTATATTCGTAAAAGTAGATATCAGTCTCACATTAGCTGACAAAGGATGATAATAATATTTATTATTATTATCGACAAAAAAAACAGAGAACATTCCAGTTGTGAAGAGAATTACAAGATTGGAGTTCGTTTATGAACAATTGCAGAAACAGAGGAACAAGAAACAGAGACTAATAAGTCAAACTCAAAAGCTGTTCTAGATACTCAGCACCCAAATCCTCGAACACCAGCACATTCTGCGAAGTGGTGCAGAATTCTAACTGCTCCCTGCCATCGCTTTTGCTTTTCTTCTTCTTCGAACTGGACTTTTTCCTCATAGTGTGTTTTCTCTTGAGGGCCAAAACAGGGGAAGAACCTTCCTCCCAAGGCTTACTCGGCATGTCTTTCAGGGACTCTCTCACCACTTCCACCGGGAAATTCAGCACCGCTAAAGATCCCCTCGTCGAGAACGCCGCCTGGTCGTAAGCCAGAGCCGCCGCTTCCGCCGTGTCGAACGTTCCAATCCACACCCGAACGCCGTTTCGAGTCGAATCCCTTATCTCGGCCGCGAACTTCCCCCACGGCCTCTTCCTCACTCCTCTGTACATCCTACCCTCCTTAGCCGGCGCCGGCGCCGCCACTGGCTCCGTTATTTTCGACACTTCTTCGTAGGCTGTGTTGTCGGACGATACTTCCTGTAACTCAAGGCTTCCCACAGAAGCGGAAACGTTGGACGCCGAAGATGATTCCTTGGTTTGGTCGTCGCTGAAGTTGAAGATGTCGTCAAAATTGTAGTCCCAGGAAAAAGGGTCGCCAGCGTTTTCGAAAAAGTTAAGGTTTTGGTTTGGAAAAAGATGATAATCAAAATCTAAATCCAAAGGCAAATCCATGTGATAAAATGAAGGCGCAGAGAGAGAGAATTTAGAAGTTGGAAAAACAAAATTTGAAATGGTAGCTAGTTAAGTGTGACTAAAATTGTGGTTGGATTGGAGTGTGAGTGAACGTATCTAAGGCGTTGCATTGAGCTCCCATATATATCCTTAGAAAAGAAGGAGGAAGGAAAAGGACTAGAAAATCGTTGATGGAAAATCATTGGAATTAAAAATTAATAAGTTAGTTATAATGAATAGGGAAGTTTATATTGTTGGACAAGGAGGATGAATTTATCACCATTTGCTTCTATTAAAATAACACCTACTGCCTAATTTTCTACTAAATCACTTTCCCTCTATCAAAAAGGATAACTAGTATATTAACTATTTTTGGCACGTGAGTCAAACTTATAATCAAGCCACGTGGCCAACTCCTCCAATGGAAAATCAGCTACGGCTCAGCTGTCATCAGAATTTGGAGCCAAATCATATGGATACACTATTTTAATATTTCTCTTGTATCATGTTTTATGACACACTGCACCAATTTATCAAATTAAGTATAATTCGTTGTAGCAGCTAATTTTGTCAATATTTTGCCAAAAAGATATAAGATACTAAAATGCTAAAGTAATAATTTGTTCAAACGTAAATCATTATCTTAAAACTTAAAAAGTATTGTATTTAATTAATTATTATATACATAACAAACGCAACCCTATACGCACACGCACGACAGTTTTAGCAAAGGAATTGCGTCAGCATCAGTGAGCGTGTCCACATGGTCGCAAACAACGCCCAACATTTCATTCAGATTTTTATATTTTAAATCTTTCCAATTGAGTTTTTATAAGTGTTAATTTTTTCTACCGTTAAAAATTGTTAACGGTGTTAAAATTATGTAGAGATGTGTAGATGGCGTGGTTAAAATTCTCATTTTGAAATGTTAAAATTGTAAAGAAATGTTAAAATTGTGCAAAAGAATATGCAAATAACTAATTCTTGACTCCCTCTACAGTATTCCAAGTGCACTAGAGAGTCTCGTTCCTTGTTTTTTTTAATGAAATTGTTGATAATGCCTTGTACTTATACACTGAAAATAATAATATTTTAATCCTACTTTTAAAAATAGCATTTATTTTTGTTGTCGTTTTTTAGGTTAGATTCAGTGTTGTCGTTTCTTTCGGGTACTAACTATTCCTTTACATATTTTGCCCATGTACTCGGATACCTATTTTTTTCAATTACTTTTTAAATGTGGATAACATGAATGCTAAATATGTGGGTAAGAAAAAAATTTAATCCTATAAATATTTTTCTCATCCTTAATCCTTCGTATAGCTAACATAAAACAAGAAAAAGCTAGAAATAATAATAATAATATCTCGAAACATCGATTGTTTCAAGTAGACAAAAAGTTTAGGTCAAGAAAAATTTATTTCAAATAAATTATTCGTATGACATGATATTAATATAATAACAACAACTTTTCATTTGAAGTTGACTAAACTTTTCTTAGCAGTTTATACGATCTTCTAAAACCTCAGTAATACATTAATTAACGTTTAAACTTTTCAAATTAATCGAATAAGTTTTTAAATAGCGTACGTGCATGTATATATGATCAGATTTTGTTTTTCGAATTGTTTAAAATGTGACTTATTTATTTGAATGTCTTAAAAATCTTTTTTCTCTTACAACACGTTATAAATATATAGAAATATAAATCAAATAATTTTGTATCCATGCACATGCACTATTTGTATGTATAATAAATTTTAGAATAGCACTAGAAATACTTGATTAAAACAATTTTTTTTTTCATAGATTTGATTTTATATTTAATAAGATGACTGAAAAAAAAAATGATCGTAGGGCCCGGGAATAAGTGAAAAAGAGGATGAATACATTGTATTTCTGCATTCCAATAACCTATCTTTGTCTAAGTTGTAGACCCTAATGTTGTGATGGTGTAGAATATGTACTAGTGTTACATCAGCCGCCACCGTGTCTTTTCCTCTGCAATTAAATAATTCAACACCATATACTCTGTAACTTACACTGTTTTCCATCTTCTATGTAAACCATTTTTCGATTTTGTTTTCTTCTAGAAACTACAAAATACCAACGACGTATTTATCCGCCAAATAAACCTATTCCATCACTCAACGATCACTTCAACAAACTCACGGATAAATCAAACTTGTTTAAACGATTTTTAACATATTAGACAATTTATTTGACCACTTTATAACTTTATTTTATTAAAATAATTCTGTTTAGTGTATCAACTTATAATACTTGTTTTTTAAAAAAAGTTGTTAATAATTATATCTATACTTATAAGTTCCATTTATTTTTTATATGATGAATTTATTTTAAAATTAAATATAATTTTAGTTTTTAAATATTAATGTAAAATATAAATTTGTTATTGTCTAAAATTTTGATATATCTTAATTTTTAAATTTTGGAAATCAATTAATTTAGTAATTTTATCCTAATTATATTAATTATTTTTATGTTATAAATTGATTTTTGAATTATAAAATTTCAAACAATATAAATATACTTGAAACATCATTTAATATATAAAAAAAATTAACATAATTAAATTAAAATAAATATATTTATTTATTTTTAAAATTTGAAAAGGAAATTACATCAAAATTTATAAAAAAGAAAGTCATATTCTAATTTGATAGAGACTTAAAACATCTTTAATTTCTTATTCCAAACATGATATAAAGAAAAATCATTTATGTCAAAATACTAAGTGAATAGGTTTATTCAAATTTGTATAATTTTGTCAAGGCCGACTTTCCAAAATAGCCATATTTTTAGAATAATTATATTCTGGAAATATATAATCTAAAACAATCATATTCCCAAATTACGGAATATGAGATAATTATATTTCCAGATAACTATATTCCAGATTATATAATAAAAGATAACCTTATTTTCAAACTATATAACCTTTCCATATTAATGAATTACTAAATTTGAAATAATTGTATTTGCGGAGAACTATAAATTCAAAGTAAAAATTATATTAATTAATCTAAAAAAATAATTTTCTCAAATTAGTAATCTAAAATAACTATATTCTCATATTACTTAATATCATAATCAATATGTAGCTTTATTTTTTCTTTTAGAAAAAATTTCCATTACACAGAAGAAAACAAGATAATGTGTGTTCTTCTTAATACAACAAACTATTTTGCATTAAAATGTGTTCACTTAAAGAGATGGATTTGAAGAAGAGAAAATAGATGAATTTGAAAGGATATGAGAGAAAGTAAAGTTTATAAAAATTACGGTAGAATTTGATAGAAAAAAATGTTTAAATAAATAAAAAAACAAAGATTATGTGGTATAAAATAATTTTTGTGAGTAAAATATTGTTTGGTAAAAATTATTTTGAAATATTAAAATTTTTAAAAAATTATTAAATAATTAAAACGATATATTTTTTAGAATTATTATTATTATTATTATTTCTGAGTTATATTAAAAATGATTTGAAGAAGGATAATATTGGAAATGCAAATTCTCCTCCAAATCTTTTCCAACTAGCGAGATGGACATCCTGCAATTCGTTAATTAGAATCACTCTCAAATTTATATAAGCAAACAGAGTGAATAAAATGTGGGTTCTATGTTCCATCATACATCAAAATAAAACATCCTTTTGAGTATCTAACATTCTCTCCAGATTCTTAAATTGACTTTCTCATGAGATTTTGAAAATCTCCTGAGAATTTGAATTTCTCATGAGAATTTGAATTTTCTTGAGATGAGAATTTGAATTTCTCGTGAGATGAGAATTTCAATTACTCGGGAGATGAGAATTTGAATTTCTCG